>NC_083769.1:4652500-4825000 GCF_963514075.1 Conger conger
GACTGAATCACTGAATTATATTTTATTATATATACAACAAATTTAATTGAAAAAAATATTGTTTTATCTTAAAGTTGTTTGATAAAAGGACACATTAATACATTAATTTATATATTTAATTCAAAACAAATTTATATACAAATTGTTTTGTTTTTTAAGTGCTTTTGTAATTGACCATCGTAGTGGTGTATGAGATGAATATATGTGTATTTTACATTTGAGCTGTGGATGCCTGTGGAATAATAGGATTAGCGGGTTAATCCAGGAACAGTCAGAAATAGCAGGCTAATGTCCCGGACCCCAGAAGTAAGTCTTCCCTGCCCTGGAGCAGCCGGCACCCCGTTCCCCCCGGCGCTGGAGCACACCCAGCCCAGGGGCCGCAGCTCGGACCTGCCTGCCGTAACGGGAGACACGAAGGCCAAGGCCCCCGCGGCACGACTTCCTCACACGGTCCTCCAGACCGGCTGGGATGGGCCGATGAACACTCGCTCCAGTGCCCGCTCCTCCACTTCCAGTGTGTGGAGTGAACTTGGGCCCTACTTCTCCAGACGCAAAACATCAACTCTGAAGATGCACTAGACTACCTTGGTCTGTGTTCTGGGGTTTTGCTTTATTGTCATTTATATAACCGTCCGCTTCCTTTTCTTGTTTCAGGTAAGTAGTGCTTATTTTTTGGTAGAAATGGGAATACTTGAGAAAGATGGTTAGAAAGTAGGGTTTATGGTCTTGTTTTGTTTAGTGTTCTTATTGCGATAACTGCACTTTTAATCAAAGAACCTCCACTTTGGTGGTTGCTGATGTGGGACTTTGGATGAGCTTCACAAAGTATGTATTTTTGCAAATACTGAAATTATAACCACCTCAGTTTACATTCAAACTTTAAAACAATGGTAACTTCAATTTCCACCGCATAGGAACTGATGGCACTAATGTGTTCCATGTAAGAACATAAGAATTTGCAATGTGTACAGGGCATTCAGCTAATCTGGACACCATGCCCTCCACCATCTCAACACACTCTTCAGGTGCCCCTCTCCGCGGCGCCTTAAGGGATCTACAAAGGACATCCAGCCAATAGCTGAGTGTAAATCATCCCCAGACTCCTCTACAGTCAGTCCTTTGAATCTATCCAATAAATTATCAGATTATAATCAGGAAGGCCCTTAAAGCCTCTTAATATTCTTTCGGTATTGACATCCCTTCCGTTTTCCTTATCTTTTTGCTTTAGCCAGGCATTGTGCCCCTCCCCTGTAGGGTTGGGGTATTCCCCGACTGCTCGCTCAGCATGTTGAATTTCCTCCAAGGTTATGCTGGAACTCATTCTATGCATGGCCTCAGTCAGAACTTTAACCTTGCTCCTTAGTACTCTAAATCTAAGTCCCCCGACTTCAGATTCCTCTTCTGACAAGTAGGGCTGCTCATTATCTCTGAACCACATATTTTTCCTCTTACGGGCGTGCTTACTACCACCTCGATGGCGTGTGCGAGGGGTTAACAATGCATTCCTTCCTAACCCATCCCCCATCAATCTCTCATCAGGGGGGCCTAGGGCCGGGTCCTCGACAACCATGCTGGAGATATATTACAGTTTGCCTCATCCACTGTTCAAATTGACAAAAGCACTTGTGGTCTTTGATAATTAAATGGTTGGTTGGCACACACACACGCCGATTGGCTGCCACGCAAGGTACCAACCAGCTGATCAGGAGCAATTGTGGGTTAGCTGTCTTGCTCAGGGACACTTTGACACACCCAGGGCGGGATCGTACCGGCAACCCTCCGACTGCCTGACAACTGCTCTTAATGTCTGAGCTAATGTAACCCATTTAGTTGCCAATCAGCTTTGCTGATCTGTTGCTGATCATCTGGTCATCTGGATGGCCCATCCCTTTAATTTGAGCCCACTACACTGTACCCATATACACTCAGTGAGAACTTTATTAGGTATTTAGTACTTATTTTTTAGACTTCTACTGCTGTAGCCTATCCACTTAGAGTTATGATGTGTGTTCAGAGATGCTCTTCTGCATGCCACTGTTACATTTTTGTCATTTGGCAGATATATGGGTACAGTGTAGTGGCTCAAATTAAAGGGATGGGCCATCCAGATGATCAGATGATCAGCAACAGATCAGCAAAGCTGTTGTAATGTGTGGTTATTTGTGTTACTGTCACCTTTCTGTCAGCTCTGACCAATCTGGCCATTCTCCTCTGACTTCTCTCATTTACAAGGTGTTTCTGTCTGCAGAACTGCTGCTCACTGGATTTCTTTTTTTGTTTTTTGCATCATTCTTTGCAAACTCTAGAGGTGAGTGTGAGTGAAAATCCAACACACAATTGGCTGATTAGATAATCTCATGAATAAGTAGTATTATATAAATGTTCATAATAAAGTTTTTTTTAAGTGTATTTCAAAGATCTATAGATCTCAAAGACTGTGTTTACGGTGTTGGCAGGGAGTCGGCACAGTTTCATAAGTGCTATTGCCCCAATAACGCCGTTTCATTCTGACGCCTCTGGGGGATGCTCTCACAACCACTGAGTGCTGATTGAAGATCTTGGTTCACTTTTCAATCGTGAGCAGTCGGTAATGCAATGCCAGCTGTGCAACACATGGCGTGGGGTCACTGTTGTTGAATGCATTTTGTTGTGATGGTGTGTCTTTGATTTCAGGTTATCTTTAAACTTTGGGTATATAAGGAGAAAAGTAAAACGGTTTGAGGAGACTTGTGACTATGACCTCCTGCAAGCGCTTCACGTAGAGAAAACATATTGCACCATTGCCATTATTGGCCATTCTGCATAATAAATTACATTCACTTAAACCTGATTCCTCCTCTTAGTGGTTTTAAAGGTACTAGCATGCACGTAGAGCTCAGGATATCGGCTCCTCCTGGTCACTCGTCTTTACACTAGGGTTGTTACAAGATGCACATTGTTTCCTCGTAGGTTACAGAAGCCAGAAGAACGTCCTCATCTGTGGAGACTGACAGCGAAGCATAGAGCAACACTTTAGGAGCTATTGTCCCTCATTTGCAGTCTCCTATATGCCACTGTCTGCACAGAGAAAAGGTTAAAATATTTTCGAGTCAGACTGAGAACTGAGATGACCTTAAGTGAATCCTGTTCCGGCAACACCAGGTAAGACCGCACCTGTTCCTCACACAGATACTCGCACTGTTTGGTGTGTCTGTGGGGATTCTTGCAAGGACTCCACCTGGGCTCTCTGTCCTGTCTGAAATCCACAGGCCCAACCATGGTAGCAGGACTCGCAGGGCCGATTGACTGGTCTCACCCCGCCAGTGAAAGCAGGCTGCGTGTTTCAGCTATGACATCATAACGGAAGAAAACCGTCCGCTTCCATATGATGCTAGGTATGAGATCACCTTTATTTGAATTGAACATTCCACAGAAATGGTTGTATAGTTACAGCTTGCATGTTATGGCCTATGCTATAGCCTATGGCCTATGCTTTAGATTGAAATGTTATGCTATCCGCAGAAGGGAGTGAGAATTTGCAACCCTAAGATCATGGGTGACTACCCTGGCTACAGTATATTGTGTGCCGTCAGTGTTTTTGTATTGTATCTATAATCAAATACCCTGGGCTGGTACATGTGAGGGACTGGAGGTCCCTGCATTGTCTATGATGTCATACAAGTCACCACTAAAATGGCTGCACAACTCGGCTTCAGAACTACAGAGTGAAAAGTAGCAGCAGGTGGACCCTGCATGAGGAGAATGTGTGCTGGTCTGCACTCCTCCGATCTTATATATGACCTGATGAGATACGATATGTGATACTGACCCTTCCAAACTGAGAGGAAAGATGAGATTGGGGAGGGGATGGGTTTATAAAAACCGTCCAAGAGCCATTAATGTTCATATGGCAGGGTTGTCGGATCCAGTCCTGGAAGACTGCTATGTCTGCCGGTTTAACTTGAGTCCTGGACTGCCGCACTGGCTATAGGTGTAATTACAGTCCTGGACGACTGTAATGTCTGTTAGTTTGTGTTTCAACACTTAAGCACTTAATCCACTGATAGGCTAAAGAGTCCACACACCTTGATTCCAATGCCTAAACTCGCTGCTGATTAATATGAAACTACAAAAACCTGGAGAGAGCGGGGCCCTAGGACTCAAGTTTCACTGCCCCCTCTCCCACCCAATCTCAGGTTATTTCCCATCTCGCTGATTCGCTGATAATCTTGATCATTGGCGAGTAACACCTTTCTATTTTGCCTGAGTAATAAATGATTTGACTGGTAAACAGCATGAAGATGTCTGGGTACGGTATGAGAGTGGAGCAGAGCTGGAGATGTCTGGGTAGGGTGAGAGAGTGGAGCAGAGCTGGAGATGTCTGGGTAGGGTGAGAGAGTGGAGCAGAGCTGGAGATGTCTGGGTAGGGTCTGAGAGTGGAGCAGAGCTGGAGATGTCTGGGTAGGGTGAGAGAGTGGAGCAGAGCTGGAGATGTCTGGGTAGGGTCTGAGAGTGGAGCAGAGCTGGAGATGTCTGGGTAGGGTGAGAGAGTGGAGCAGAGCTGGGGATGTCTGGGTAGGGTGAGAGAGTGGAGCAGAGCTGGGGATGTCTGGGTAGGGTGAGAGAGTGGAGCAGAGCTGGGGATGTCTGGGTAGGGTGAGAGAGTGGAGCAGAGCTGGAGATGTCTGGGTAGGGTGAGAGAGTGGAGCAGAGCTGGAGATGTCTGGGTAGGGTGAGAGAGTGGAGCAGAGCTGGAGATGTCTGGGTAGGGTGAGAGAGTGGAGCAGAGCTGGAGATGTCTGGGTAGGGTGAGAGAGTGGAGCAGAGCTGGAGATGTCTGGGTAGGGTCTGAGAGTGGAGCAGAGCTGGAGATGTCTGGGTAGGGTGAGAGAGTGGAGCAGAGCTGGAGATGTCTGGGTAGGGTGAGAGAGTGGAGCAGAGCTGGAGATGTCTGGGTAGGGTGAGAGAGTGGAGCAGAGCTGGGGATGTCTGGGTAGGGTGAGAGAGTGGAGCGGAGCTGGGGATGTCTGGGTAGGGTGAGAGAGTGGAGCGGAGCTGGGGATGTCTGGGTAGGGTGAGAGAGTGGAGCAGAGCTGGGGATGTCTGGGTAGGGTCTGAGAGTGGAGCGGAGCTGCGGTTGAGGTCTGGCCTGCCCTACAGGGCGGAGCAGAGTGCCCAGGCCCAAGTACACGGTGGTGGGGGAGACGCTGCGCCACGTCATCCCCAGTCACCTGCAGTGCTCCGTGGCCTGCGGGGGGCGCTCCTGCAAATACGAGGACCCGTCGCGCTGGGATGAGGACATGCAGGCCGTCCAAGGACTTTACTCCTCCTGGTAACCCCCGCCCCGCCTGCCTGCAGACACACGAGTGACAGCTGGGACTCATTTTAAATAGGGGCGCAGTGAGATCTTAGAGGCTTGTAGTCAGACGTCATACAACAGGGAGCGCCTCAGTTGGTACAAACTGTTGCTGAAATTGCCACAACAGTATTCGACTTTGGTGTCATTTAAATGTACAGGTAAATATAACACTTTGAAATTAAAATTAGAGGCTGTTCAAAAATGCATAAAGCCAAGTCCAAATAGTAAAAGCTGTTCTAGTCCGTTTGAAATCGCTAAAAATGTTCCTGTTTACCCTTGTTCTATGGGTAGTGACAATCTAGTCTGTAACACTGCAAACCACCCTTCCTTCTGTACAGGTACTGAATGTGATTTCAAAGTGACTTCAAATATAATTTGTTTCAATCTATGAAATGAGTATCAGTCCAGCTGCACAAAAGTACATATTTTCTCTACTAATAAAACCACTGTGATATTCGATCTGCCTTAGACCATGTGCATGTATGACGTTCTTGTTTCATCAATCGCTGTAACTGCAGGCAAACCCGAAAATAAGGTGGCTACGATTGTAGTACAGGTTGCCATGGTAACTGAAACTGAAAAACCAATGTTTGTGAATGGGAAAACACTCAAAAGTGCAGCGTCAACCCCTGTTGCCATGGAAGCACTGACAGTGGCATTTATCTATCAGCCCTACTTGATGGTGAGACACAGGTGCTACTGAATAAAAGTGTGGGTATCCTCCTCATTCCAGGATTACAGATGAACTGCTGGCGATGGCAAGGCCCTCAACAGAAATCATTGAAAAATATAACATCATTGAGCAATTTCAGAGGTAAAAGTACATTGTTTCAAATTAGGATTTTATTTATTTATTCATTTGATTAAATTTTTTACTTCTCCTTGATTTTCTCTGGTGGCGGCACGGATGGTGCAGTGGGTAGCACTGCCGCCTCACAGCAAGGAGGTCCTGGGTTCGAATTCCCGTCGGCCGGGGCCTCTCTGTGCGGAGTTTGCATGTTCTCCCCGTGTTTGCATGGGTTTCCTCCGGGTACTCCGGTTTCCTCCCACAGTCCAAAGACATGCAGGTTAGGCTGATTGGAGAGTCTAAATTGCCCGTAGGTATGAGTGTGTGAGTGAAAGGTGTGTGTGCCCTGCGATGGACTGGCGACCTGTCCAGGGTGTATTCCTGCCTTTCGCCCAATGTATGCTGGGATAGGCTCCAGCCCCCCTGCGACCCTGTTCAGGATAAGCGGGTTAAGATAATGGATGGATGGATGATTTTCTCTGTGCTCTGTCCATGTCTGCATTACAACTGCACTGATTCCAATCTCTGTGATCTGGATCTCTATGTGCTCTGACTCTCCTGTGCTGTGACTCTCTCTGTGCTGTGACTCTCTGTCCCTAAAATGGGCTCCACATGACTACAGTCGATGACACAATCCGCTCAGCACATCTCATGCCAGTTAATCATGAATCCATTATATGGATTCTGCTGGATATAGCATGTTTAATTCCCTAGTTGTTGAACCAATCAGGTGAGAGAAACCTCACATGGAAGGTTATCCAAAAACAGAGGGATGGTTTTCTCAAAATCAAGAGGCAAATTTGCACACAGATGTTTTAACAAAGATGCTCAGGAGAAACAGCAGATGGTTCAATCTGCACTATTGTTCTATTAATGAATGCGGTTAAATTAAATGGCCAAATGTTTTAAGCTAATGAATCCATACAGTATTTTATTGAGTGTGAATAAATAATAAATGGAATAACTTTAACACCTGGATGAATTCTGAGATTCCACTCCCATTAAGTGCCAAAGGCCTGCTGTCAGTGAGCATAAAATCACAAAACGAAGTATCTGACAGTTGTTTTTTTGCTGGCTTTTTGACAGGTTTGGTATAAAGACCGTGATCAACCTGCAGCACCCAGGAGAGCACGCCAGTTGTGGCAATGAGCTGGAGCCAGAGAGCGGCTTCACCTACCGCCCTGAAGCTTTTATGGACGCAGGCAGTGAGCGACAGGCCCGTCTCATTGGCCCATTCCCGCTAGCTGTTCAGCTAATGGCCCTCTGCCAAGTCGCCAGGCAGAAAAAACAAATTGCTTCCTACCTGAGCCATGAATAAACAGAGCAGACCGCATGCAATAAACCACAGCAAGCAAGGTGCCATATCCAGTATGAGGCAGGTAGAATTAGGCGACATATTAGATTAAATGCATAAAACTGCAGATAAGATTTGCAAGCGCAGATGATGGGCTACAGTGCCACGTGAAAAATCAATATAATAATAATTCTTATTATAATAATAATTTCAAATTAATTAAAAAACTGAAATGAATGTCATTAAAATGCATTTTGCTTAATTAAAACCCCTGAAAGTACATTTAGGCCTACTGTCGGCACGTGGCATCAACGTCAGTCCGTTGAGCGCTTTACAGTGGCATGCCAGGAGATTCTGCACATTCAGAAAGTGTGCTGCTGACGGAAGAAGATTGGGAGACGCTGGCCCACAGCACGTTTTTATTTATTTACGGAGTCTACCAGGTTCTTATTCGGTTTCAGTGATCTGGCTTTGTCTTGCACATTTATTTAAAAGACTGTATCGTATTGGTTGATTGCTTTCATCCCTCAATTCAGTTATTTTACCCCCAGGTGTCTTGTGCACTTAGGAATGTGAATTTGTCTTTTGGAAAGTAACGGCTGCAGATTGTGCTCTCTCCCGCTCCAGTCTACTATTACAACTACGGGTGGAAGGACTACGGTGTGGCTTCCCTAACCACCGTGCTGGACATGGTGAAGGTGATGTCGTTCGCTGTCCAGGAGGGCAACGTTGCTGTTCACTGTCATGCTGGGCTTGGGAGGACAGGTGAAACAGAAATTAACCTGTGATTTTCTTATATGAACACTGAACAAGATTTTAAGTTGTCCATACGCTCCTATCTGTAGTAATCTCAAACATTATAACACTTTTTAATCAAAAGACATTTACAATTGTTTTTGGAAATGAAGCTGTAAAAAATGCAAATTCTGGCTGCATGACTAGAGGACCTTGGTCAAATACGTAATTGTTGGATTCAAATACTTTTCTACGCTTTACTGAGCTTGTCTGGTGTATTGTAACCTATAAAACACTCTCAAAAAGTGCAAACCCTGCCTTTTGGTCCTCTTGGATAGCTCAGTTGCACCAGGCAAGATCAATCGAGCCGAGAAAAGGACTTGAATCCATAATAATTACATATTTGACCCTGGTCTGATGCCTTGGCTATTGGCATTGTTCTAGTTTATGGAACTACTATTTTATTATCAATTGGTAATTACTAGTTTTGCTAATTAAATGGTAAATGGCTGGCATTTATATAGCGCCTTTATCCAAAGCACTGTACAATTGATGCTTCTCATTCACCCATTCATACACACACTCACGGCGGTTGGCTGCCATGCAAGGCACCAACCAGCTCGTCAGGACCATTTAGGGGTTAGGTGTCTTGCTCAGGGACACTTCAACACAGCCCAGGAGGGGGATTGAACCGGCAACCCTCCGACTGCTAGACAACTGCTCTTACCTCCTGAGCCAATGTTGCCCCATAATATTATTGTATCTTGTCTCCTGTCTCTTTCACAGGTGTTTTGTTGGCCTGTTACTTAGTTTTTACCACGAACATGAACGCTGACCAGGCGATCGTGTTCGTGCGAGCGAAGAGGCCCAACTCCATCCAGACCAGGGGCCAGCTCCTCTGCGTGCGGCAGTTCGCCCAGTTCCTGGTCCCACTCCGAAGCGTCTTCTCCCGCTCGGAGCCCGCGGCCCCCGCCATCACCCTGTCCCAGTTCCTGATCCGGCAGCAGCACCTCCTGCACGGGCTGGAGGCTCGCCGCCTCAGACACACCCCCAAAATCGTGCAGCTGGTCTGCCAGCTTCTGCTGGACATCGCCGAGAAGCGGCAGGTGGTGCAGGAGGAGGTTCTGGACGTGATGGAGCCGGCGGCCGAGGACAAGGCCGGGGCGTCGCCCCTCGCCGCGCGCCGGCGCTACAGGGAGGCAGTGGGGCGGGGCCTGGTCTCCCCCCAGCGCAGTCTCCCCGGCCCGGCCACCGTGCCGCTGCGCAAGGCCGAGCCGCTGCTGTTCTACGTGCGCCGGAGCCTCAGCTACAGCGACTCCGACCACGGGCGGCCCCGGGGCCCGCTGGGCGCCCCAGACACCCCGGACACCGCCGGGGCCCGGGCGCTGAAGAGGCTGTGCGTGTCGCACCACGACCTGAGGGACGGCGACCCGCCCGCGTCCCCGAGAGCCGGACCGGAGCCCGCGTCCTCCGCCGACTCGCTGCCGGACTCCAGCGTCTCGGTCTGGGACCACGTGCCGTCGCCCCGAGCCGCAGGCGGGCTGAAGGACCGGGCAGGCGGGGGGTCGTCCCCCGGTGGGCGGGGCGGGGGCCAGGAAGAGGCCCGGGCCTCCGACGTGCCCTTCATCCTGATCCAGACCGAGCTGACGCTGGAGGCTCGGAGGCTGCTGGTGTCCCAAGCCCTGGCGGTGGACCTGGAGCAGGACGGGGAGGAGGAGCAGAGACAGAGAGTCTCCGGCTGGCAGGTACTCAAAGTGCAGAGTGCCACCTTTAATTTGAGGTATTTACATCCATATTGGGCGATCCATGAAGGAATTGTCTGCAGGAACTGCACATCTTTTTTTACACAGTCCCTCCATTTTAGGGGACCAAAAGTAATTGGACAATTGGCCTCTCAGCTGTTCGTTTCATGGTTTCATTACAAATCCAATGTGCTGGAGGCAGAAGAACAGCAATCGTACCACTTTCCAAATACTTACAGACTTATGTGCATGTGTGAATCCCTCTGGAATCTTGCATACCTGCATGTCTTCACATACAGTACCTGTCTGCTCCTGTGAATACACACATCTGTATGCAGCACCCAGACCTAGGTCAAATTATTTTCTAAACTTTACTGAACTTGTCGGGTGTATCAGAACCAATGAAATACGCGAAATCGAGCACATGAAAGTATTTGAATCCAAGATAATTATGTATTTGATCCAGGTCTGGCAGCATCTGCACAAAACCCTTCATAGAAGAGTATGCACCCTGTGCATCCTAATGGAGCTCTTAATTATACTGCACAGCGTTAATAGCTATTGCATCATTTGTGCTTTTCGTAAAATGTAAAAACCATACAAGACCCAACTAACTATAAAGAGCCATTAGGGTTACATTTATTTGGCACCAACCTGAGGTTTTTATGTACGAAGATCTAATATCAGTTCTGAGCTAAAGAGGTCAGGGAAATTGTTGCCAGCGTTTGCCAGCCCAGTACATACCAAACTATGGTATAAAAGTAGATTGGGGTGTGGCATACTCCTGTAACAGGAAATACACACGAGTAGATTTGGGAACTTGTTCAACTGAAACAGTGTTGTGATGATGTGGGTCTGTATTACATATTGTTGTTTTTTAAGACATCGGGCCAAGACATTCCAAGGAATTTCACTGCATTAGATAAAATATCACTTGACTTGAATTTAAGCAAGTAATAACCTGGAAAGCAGTGATATTATGTAAACTGCTTTTGAGACAGGGGCGCACAGCAAGGGCCGATCCTCTTTAGGATTTTGTGCCAACTTCTGCTCTTCATTGTTTTATTCCCTAAATAATGTCTGGACCAGACATTTGTATATGCACCTGCTGCAGACTGCAAGTGTGTCCTAAAGATGTTACTGTGCTCAAGTACAGGAGTGAACCTGCATCATTTCTAGAGCTGGCAGAAAAATGAATGAAGGTAATCGGTTGGAATAAAAACCAGCTCGCAGACAGGCCCTCCAGGACCGGAGTTGTGCACCCCTGTTGTTGTGCGGTATATATAAAGAGTTTAGCAGCTCCAGCCTCACTGTGCCGGTCTTGGGGCTCTCAGACGGAGCTGAACACCGGGGCCGCGGTGTGGGACAGCCTGTGTGCGGAGCGGGACCCCTTCGTCCTCTCTGGCCTCATGTGGTCCTGGCTGGAGCAGCTGAAGGAGCCTGTCCTAAACCTACGGGACATCCAGGCTCTGGAGGACCAAGAGCCTGACGCCAGCAGGGTCCTCAACACACTGGAGAAGGTCAGAGCTTTTTGTTAACGACTGTACATATTTCACCTCATTCTTAAGCGGAGAATGAAATGTGTCATATAAAGGAAACCATCTTACATACCTAACCTTATAATCTTAGCGCGTCAATTCATGACATTGAACATTGACAAAGTTATTCATGGGCAATTCCACGATGTTACAACTGCTGGATATTTGGGTGAATCCCGCCTTCTGGTCCTCTTGGTTGGCTCACCAGGCGAGATTGATTTTGTACAGAAAATAATTTGAATCCAAAACAACTATTTGACTCCGGTCTGCTTATTATTCATTCCCAGCATCGCTGATCTGACTGACACAGAGCTAACGACTGTGTTAAGAGCAATAACACGAGATTTGGTTTTAAAATGGATACTTCTGATTCTGCTCTTGTAACGTTTGTGGTCCAACTCACTAACCCTTTCCATAATGTGAATGCTTCAATGAAACAGTACTTACACTGACAGTGATGTCATGATGCACCAACAGGACAGTCTCCTTTGTTACACAGTGTACTGATTATCCAGAGTTTTCTCACGTTCTGCAGGGCCCTCAGCAGACTCTGACATGCATCCTGGACTGTGCAGCACAAGTGATGAAGCCGTCGGTGGAGTCTGCTTTCCTTAATCGAATCATAAAGGCGTTCACCAAGGTGGGCACAACTGCACAACTCATCAGAGTTACTGAATCAGTGCACAGCGGAATATCTCTGCTTAAGCACAGAGTTACTGAATCAGTGCACAGCGGAATATCTCTGCTTAAGCTCAGAGTTACTGAATCAGTGCTCAGAGTTACTGAATCAGTGCACAGAGTTACTGAATCAGTGCACAGTGTTACTGAATCAGTGCACAGTGGAATATCTCTGCTTAAGCTCAGAGTTACTGAATCAGTGCACAGAGTTACTGAATCAGTGCACAGAGTTACTGAATCAGTGCACAGCGGAATATCTCTGCTTAAGCTCAGAGTTACTGAATCAGTGCACAGAGTTACTGAATCAGTGCACAGTGGAATATCTCTGCTTAAGCTCAGAGTTACTGAATCAGTGCACAGAGTTACTGAATCAGTGCACAGAGTTACTGAATCAGTGCACATCGGAATATCTCTGCTTAAGCTCAGAGTTACTGAATCAGTGCACAGAGTTACTGAATCAGTGCACAGAGTTACTGAATCAGTGCACAGTGGAATATCTCTGCTTAAGCTCAGAGTTACTGAATCAGTGCACAGAGTTACTGAATCAGTGCACAGCGGAATATCTCTGCTTAAGCTCAGAGTTACTGAATCAGTGCACAGAGTTACTGAATCAGTGCACAGAGTTACTGAATCAGTGCACAGTGGCATATCTCTGCTTAAGCTCAGAGTTACTGAATCAGTGCACAGAGTTACTGAATCAGTGCACAGCGGAATATCTCTGCTTAAGCTCAGAGTTACTGAATCAGTGCACAGAGTTACTGAATCAGTGCACAGTGGCATATCTCTGCTTAAGCTCAGAGTTACTGAATCAGTGCACAGAGTTACTGAATCAGTGCACAGTGGAATATCTCTGCTTAAGCTCAGAGTTACTGAATCAGTGCACAGAGTTACTGAATCAGTGCACAGAGTTACTGAATCAGTGCACAGTGGCATATCTCTGCTTAAGCTCAGAGTTACTGAATCAGTGCACAGAGTTACTGAATCAGTGCACATCGGAATATCTCTGCTTAAGCTCAGAGTTACTGAATCAGTGCACAGAGTTACTGAATCAGTGCACAGAGTTACTGAATCAGTGCACAGAGTTACTGAATCAGTGCACAGAGTTACTGAATCAGTGCACATCGGAATATCTCTGCTTAAGCTCAGAGTTACTGAATCAGTGCACAGAGTTACTGAATCAGTGCACAGAGTTACTGAATCAGTGCACAGAGTTACTGAATCAGTGCACAGCGGAATATCTCTGCTTAAGCTCAGAGTTACTGAATCAGTGCACAGAGTTACTGAATCAGTGCACAGTGGAATATCTCTGCTTAAGCTCAGAGTTACTGAATCAGTGCACAGAGTTACTGAATCAGTGCACAGAGTTACTGAATCAGTGCACATCGGAATATCTCTGCTTAAGCTCAGAGTTACTGAATCAGTGCACAGAGTTACTGAATCAGTGCACAGAGTTACTGAATCAGTGCACAGTGGAATATCTCTGCTTAAGCTCAGAGTTACTGAATCAGTGCACAGAGTTACTGAATCAGTGCACAGCGGAATATCTCTGCTTAAGCTCAGAGTTACTGAATCAGTGCACAGAGTTACTGAATCAGTGCACAGAGTTACTGAATCAGTGCACAGTGGCATATCTCTGCTTAAGCTCAGAGTTACTGAATCAGTGCACAGAGTTACTGAATCAGTGCACAGCGGAATATCTCTGCTTAAGCTCAGAGTTACTGAATCAGTGCACAGAGTTACTGAATCAGTGCACAGTGGCATATCTCTGCTTAAGCTCAGAGTTACTGAATCAGTGCACAGAGTTACTGAATCAGTGCACAGTGGAATATCTCTGCTTAAGCTCAGAGTTACTGAATCAGTGCACAGAGTTACTGAATCAGTGCACAGAGTTACTGAATCAGTGCACAGTGGCATATCTCTGCTTAAGCTCAGAGTTACTGAATCAGTGCACAGAGTTACTGAATCAGTGCACATCGGAATATCTCTGCTTAAGCTCAGAGTTACTGAATCAGTGCACAGAGTTACTGAATCAGTGCACAGAGTTACTGAATCAGTGCACAGAGTTACTGAATCAGTGCACAGAGTTACTGAATCAGTGCACATCGGAATATCTCTGCTTAAGCTCAGAGTTACTGAATCAGTGCACAGTGGCATATCTCTGCTTAAGCTCAGTTACTACATTTAATGCCCGTCCATACGTCTACGCTCAAGTGCACAGTTCCTAAAGCTTGTGGCCCTAAGGAAGGTTCCAGACCTGGGTCGAATTTTTGCCTTCCGGCACCGAACTTTCCCTTCATAAATACTCTCAAAAAGGATATAATATCCAAAACACCTTGTGGTACTTTTAACATGTTTTGTATCAAAGTTACATATACTGCACTTAACTAAGAATGGAGATGTGGTAAAACAATTACACGTTATGTGTACCGGTAGATTTTCTGCACGCTGGATAATAATGAAATCCTCCATTTTGTACCTTTTGGTTATTAACATGTGTAATTGACAATTTGCAGGGATATGCAAGACTTCATATTTGCAGGCATCTAAAAAGTTAAAAGAATGTCCCAGGTCTGGTTGGTGAACCATATTGAAAATACACTCGGTGATCACTTTATTAGGTATACTCTATTAGACTTACTCTATTTGACTTTTAGACAAACAGCAACAAATACGCTCAAACTACAACACTGTTTATCCCACCCCTTCTCTGTGAATGCGCTGACGTTGGACGTTTTTCAATGACAGGAAGTGATTTACTACTGGTCTTGTAGCAATGTTTTTAACACAAAAATATGTGTTAAGTAGCTGTACCCTAATTTACCTAACAATAGAAAAGCATTTGTTGAGAGTCTTAAATATAAAGCCTTCTGTATGTTTGGATGCTTTCTCTTGAACTAGATGAAAGCCGGAGGGTCCGAACAGGGGAGGTTCATGTATAAGACCATGAGAAGGATCCTGACCGCAGTCCTGCGTGAGATCAAGGAGGTGAAAGCAACCGTTCTCTGACCTGTCTCCCACAGACTGTCTCAAACGGTCCGGCCACTCTGTCTGCGCTGCAGCATATTTATTTTTGTGCTCAGGATATTGTTTATGATTGATGTGTTCTGTGCAAAAAGAGGGTGCAAGCCCAGTGACTCAGGAGGTGCTAGCTGACCTCGGCCAGGTCAGTAAATAGAAAGCGAAATCCACACCTGCGCCAAAATATCATTACTAACCATTAATAAACATTTCAGCACAGTGTCTTCATCAGAGTGGTGAAATGATGGTCAATTGTTAGGAATTAAATATTTTGGAGCATAGTGCGCAGCCTTTTCTCATTCTTCTTGATTAATGTGTCCGAAAATTTTTCCTTAAAATTATGCCAAAAATATATGTGCCATATTTGTGTGCCATGATCGTCTGTTGACAATCATTTATAAATTTACATGTATAGTATAATTTAAATGATTTGTCTATGTAGGTGTACAGTGTCTTTGTTGCACACTATTTATTCTGTGTTTGCTTTATTGACACATTTATTGACACGTATGTAATTAAAAGTTAAGATTTTACACTGAATTACTCTGCAGGGATATTACATTTTTGAGCCGCACAATAGAAGATGTAAGATTGTTCATACCTATTCATCCCTTCACGTTTAGGTACCCAGTACGCATGCCCTGGTGCCAAAAAGCCCCGTAGTCAACCTCCATGAACTGGCCTCTCGCAGCATGGAGCAGCTCCCGTAGGAATCCAGGGAAGCAGGAGGCAGACTGCACTGGCTGTAGGAACACACCCTGAGCGAGTGAACACACCCTGAGCGAGTGAACACACCCTGAGCGAGTGAACACACCCTGAGCGAGTGAACACACCCTGAGCGAGCGAGTGAACACGCCCTGAGCGAGTGAACACACCCTGAGCGAGTGAACACACACCCTGAGCGAGTGAACGGGCCCTGAGTGAGTGAACACACCCTGAGTGAGTGAACACACCCTGAGCGAGTGAACACACCCTGAGCGAGTGAACACACCCTGAGCGAGCGAGTGAACACGCCCTGAGCGAGTGAACACACCCTGAGCGAGTGAACACACACCCTGAGCGAGTGAACGGGCCCTGAGTGAGTGAACACACCCTGAGTGAGTGAACACACCCTGAGCGAGTGAACACACCCTGAGCGAGCGAGTGAACACACTCTGAGCGAGTGAACACACCCTGAGGGAGTGAACGGGCCCTGAGGGAGTGAACACACCCTGAGCGAGTGAACACACCCTGAGCGAGTGAACACACCCTGAGCGAGTGAACGGGCCCTGAGCGAGTGAACACACCCTGAGCGAGTGAACACACCCTGAGCGAGTGAACACGCCCTGAGCGAGTGAACACACCCTGAGCGAGTGAACGGGCCCTGAGCGAGTGAACACACCCTGAGCGAGTGAACACGCCCTGAGCGAGTGAACGGGCCCTGAGCGAGTGAACACACCCTGAGCGAGTGAACACACCCTGAGCGAGTGAACGGGCCCTGAGCGAGTGAACACACACCCTGAGCGAGTGAACACACACCCTGAGCGAGTGAACGGGCCCTGAGCGAGTGAACACGCCCTGAGTGAGTGAACACGCCCTGAACGAGTGAACACGCCCTGAGCGAGTGAACACACCCTGAGCGAGTGAACACACCCTGAGCGAGTGAACACACCCTGAGCGAATGAACACACACCCTGAGCGAGTGAACACACTCTGAGCGAGTGAACACACCCTGAGTGAGTGAACACGCCCTGAGCGAGTGAACGGGCCCTGAGCGAGTGAACACACCCTGAGCGAGTGAACACACCCTGAGTGAGTGAACACACCCTGAGCGAGTGAACGGGCCCTGAGCGAGTGAACACACCCTGAGCGAGTGAACGGGCCCTGAGCGAGTGAACACACCCTGAGCGAGCGAACACACCCTGAGCGAGTGAACACACCCTGAGCGAGCGAACACACCCTGAGCGAGTGAACACACCCTGAGCGAGTGAACACACCCTGAGCGAGCGAGTGAACACACCCTGAGCGAGTGAACACACCCTGAGCGAGCGAGTGAACACACCCTGAGGGAGTGAACACACCCTGAGCGAGCGAGTGAACACACTCTGAGCGAGCGAGTGAACACACCCTGAGCGAGCGAGTGAACACACTCTGAGCGAGCGAGTGAACACACCCTGAGGGAGTGAACACACCCTGAGCGAGCGAGTGAACACACTCTGAGCGAGCGAGTGAACACACCCTGAGCGAGTGAACACGCCCTGAGCGAGCGAGTGAACACACTCTGAGCGAGCGAGTGAACACACCCTGAGCGAGCGAGTGAACACACTCTGAGCGAGCGAGTGAACACACCCTGAGCGAGTGAACACACCCTGAGCGAGCGAGTGAACACACTCTGAGCGAGCGAGTGAACACACCCTGAGCGAGTGAACACGCCCTGAGCGAGTGAACGGGCCCTGAGCGAGTGAACACACCCTGAGCGAGTGAACACACCCTGAGCGAGTGAACGGGCCCTGAGCGAGTGAACACACCCTGAGCGAGTGAACGGGCCCTGAGCGAGTGAACACACCCTGAGCGAGTGAACACGCCCTGAGCGAGTGAACACACCCTGAGCGAGTGAACACGCCCTGAGCGAGTGAACGGGCCCTGAGCGAGTGAACACACCCTGAGCGAGTGAACACACCCTGAGCGAGTGAACACACCCTGAGCGAGTGAACACGCCCTGAGCGAGTGAACACGCCCTGAGCGAGTGAACACGCCCTGAGCGAGTGAACGGGCCTTGAGCGAGTGAACACGCCCTGAGCGAGTGAACGGGCCCTGAGCGAGGCCCGGCACTTCTCCGTCATTCCTGAGGATCATTCCAGAATTTCCGCTGCAGCTCACTTCTGCCACTGCAAGAGAAAACTCTACCGCTTCTGAGCTTAATACTATAGTATGTACCACACAGTTGTGCACCAGGGATACAAACACAAATAAGTTAACGTGGCTGGTTGTGCAAAGGCCCTTTCATTTCAGAGAAGTTATTGGAATTTATCAGACCTGGGTCAAATATGTAAATAATAAAATCATTATTTTTGATTCATATACATTGATTTACTGAGCGTTTCTGGTGTACTGAAATATAAACCACTTACTCCACTCAGCTCCTTCTCTAAGCAATGGTCCTGTCCCGCCTGGACTACTGCAACCCTTAGCTGGCTGGCCTTCCAGCATCCGCCATCAGACCCTGACAACTGACCCTGAAGGCTGTGGCTCGTCTGGTCTTCAACATCCCCACTCTCACGTCACCCCCCTGCTCAGCAACCTCCACTGACTGCCTGTGATGGCAAATTTAAAACATCGGTGCTTGCATACCAGGCAGTTAACAGACCAGTCCCAGCACATACCCAAAAGCTCATCAGACCCTACATGCCAGCCAGACCCCTCCGTTCCACTACCTGTGGACGCCTGGCACCTCCCCCTTGTCACACCTGCACTTCACGGTCACGACTGCTGTCTGCTCTGGCCCCACGGCGGTGGAATGACCTCCTGTGGACGTCAGAACAGCAGTCTTTCACTACTCTCAAGCACAGACTGCACCTTTCCCTCCCTGCCTCCGTCATAATTAGCCTTGCACGCTATGTGTATGCTATAGGTAATAACTGCACTTGTGTATAATTGTTTTAGTATTCTGGGTATTCTAGCTGCCAACCGCAGTATTGCTACTTGTAAAGTTATCTGATTATTCTTCAAGGCTAAAAGTTTTATCTATGTGATCACTCTATAACTGTACTTCCCACTAGGGTCTTCAGCACACCGGTCCCTGGTTCTAATTTGCACTATATTGTACGTCGGTCTAGATAAGAGTGTCTGCTAAATGACTATAATGTAATGTAATGGTCTTCTTGGTTGACTTGACTGCACCAGGCAAGATCAATTGAGCACAGAAAAGTATTTGAATCCGAAACAATTCTGTAATTGACCCAGGTTGGGAACTTGTTGGTAAATTATCATGGGAGAAACATCAGCTGTTCCGGCCACAACTCCTTGAGGAGGTGCAGCAACTGCCAGGTTCTGCATTGGTAACATCAAGTGAACTTCAGCGAACTGAACTTAAAATGAAACTTAGCGCACCAAGTATCTTTGCTGAGATGACATCTCACTCAGTGATCTGTGCTGGATAGTGTACTACTAGGAAGAAATCATATTGGGTTATGAATATGAAACATTATTACCGTGTCCTGAGGCTGCATGCTGACGACACTATGCATAAGGCGAGTGTTCACCAGTGCAAAAGAAAAAAGATGACATCGCTGTGACCCAAAAATCTGGCCTTCTCAATCATCAAACTGAAATTTTATACTGCACAGTGTGTAACTTTTTGATGTACTATAAACTCATTTTCATGTCCCCTTCAGCAAGGCCCACCTTGTAGCCAGAAGAACCCCAAGCACACGGACAGATAGCATTCAGTTTTTTAGCCAATCGGAGCCTTAAAGACAGTCACTAAAACAGCCTGTTCTTGGTAAAACTCATGGACATGTAAACTGGACATTGTTTTTTGGTACTTGAAACCACACCTACATCTTGGATGGACAAGGATAAAATACATTTGAGAATGATCTACGAATGGTATGCATCTCAAAAGAAAAGGTTTGCATCAATGTCTGTTGTTCTTGAAAGGCTATAGCAGAAGACGGCCATTTTTCATGTTCAGACTTTTTTGGGGGTATTTGCAACCGCCATTTTATGGGTGCAAAAGTAATTGCACAGCTGATTAGTGGCCAGCTGTGTGTCTTCTCATCATTAGTCCTTGCACAAGAATGCTATAGTTGATTCTATGTGTGAAATTTGCTTTTGGTCAGATACCCTGAGATCATTCAGGACAAAACTCAGCACAGTATAACAAGCTAGTGTGGGTTAAACCGCTTGCCTTGTTCCAAAATTTTAACATGCCTTTTCTTCTATAGAGTTTCACATTTTCTGTTGAACTTTCATGGAGAATGTGCCTTATGTGTTCTGAATTGGCTGGGTTGGGTGCTTGCTGACAACACAACATGGCTGTAACCAAATTTAGTCTTTTAAATATGTACAGTATGTATTAATATGCACTGTGAGCACTTTATTAGGTAGACCTGTACACCAGCTTGTTCATGTAAATCTTTCATCAGCCAACCATGTGGCAGCAACTAAAAGCATAAAAGCATGCAGATGTGGTCAAGAGGTTCAGCTTGTTTTTCAGACCAAATGTCAGAATGGGGAAGAAAGGCAATCTAAGTGACTTTGACAGTGAAATGATTGTTGGTACCAAACAGGGTGGATTGAGTATGTCAGAAACTGCTGATCTCCTGGGGTTTTCACACACAACTAGAATTTGCAGAGAATTGCGTGAAAAACAAAAAACATCCAGTGAGCAGCAGTTCTGCGGGCAGAAATGTACTGTAAATGAGAGCGGTCAGAGGAGATGGGTCACAGCTGACGGGAAGGCTACGGTAACTCAGATTACAACAGTGGTATGCAGAAGAGCATTTGGCTACAGAAGCAGAAGTCTAATAAATACCTAATAAAGTGCTCACTGAGTGTATGTGCATACATGAATTAATGTGAGAATATAATGTGTTTGTATGCATACATGTTTTTTCAGACTTTTGCAAGACAGTTGAATATTAGTTTATTTCCCATTCCTGTTGATGCACCAGATTTGGCTTGAATAAATATGCCTTAGAGGCAATGTCTAATCTGCTAACATGTGCTTATTTGCTTAGCAGGATACTAAGGAAACACAAATCACTGATAATTTAATTCAGTGAGATTGCTGCAATTAGGGATGCATTTCTGTATTATTTATTTTAAAGCACTTTAGGCTAAATGCTTATACCTGTCACCACAGGAATGTAGGATTCATTTTATTTGGACTAAACTGCATGTCAGTACGTTGATGATATGATCACATTTTTTGTGGATTACTTTTCCAGAAAACGCAGCAAATGTCAAACCAGAGCTGCCTTTCCTTCCATCAGAAACACGGGGATGGCCTGCGGTAACCTCAGGAGTTGAATGAGTATGCCTTCAGAACGTCGTTTCCGTTCACGGACTGCACTGAAGCCACGATGCTGACATAATCACAAGCCACTTTTGTGAATCCTCTGTGGGGGGGGAAATAGACAGTAACCATAGAGTTACATTATTAAAACAGCACAGCTTCCAAGTGGTAACCAAACACTTGCACCATTAAAACTGGAAAACCACATGCAGGGTTGAGGTTCCTTGTTGTGTGGGTACGTGGGGCGGCATTAGCTCAG
The DNA here is from genome assembly GCF_963514075.1 of Conger conger. NCBI lineage: Eukaryota > Metazoa > Chordata > Actinopteri > Anguilliformes > Congridae > Conger > Conger conger. The sequence goes on from NC_083769.1 coordinate 4,673,888, forward strand.
GCGGTAAAAGAAGTCGTCTGGCAGTCGGAGGGTTGCCGGTTTGATCCCGGTTTGTGTGTCGAAGTGTCCCTGAGCAAGACACCTAACCCCCAAATACTCCTGATGAGCTGGTCTTGCATGGCAACCAGTCGCCGTTGGTGTGCGAGTGTGTGTGTGTGTGTGAATGAGAAGTATCAATTGTACATCGCTTTGGATAAAGGTGCTATACAAATGCCAACCATTTACCATTTACGTGTGTACATGATAGTAGTCTTAAAACTGCTACTTTGACCTTATTTAAGATTTCAAATGTGTGGTTTGAGTTGTGGCTGGCGGGGGTTTGGTACCTGGACATGGTGTGAGACCCCCCCAGCAGATGGAACTTGCTGTGTAGAGCTCGCTGTGTATTTGTCTCCTTCTTCCACGTGAGCACTCTCAGGGAGAGGTCACGAGAGGCGGTCACCACGCGGAAACTGTCCTGAACGAAAACCGTCAAAATCTCAGGGCAATACGATGGTTGTAGCAACCTGTATCAAACCTGGGTCAACCACGTAATCGTTTTGGATTCTGATGGTTTTCTGTGCTCCATTGATCTTGCCTGGTGCAACTGAGCCACCCAAGAGGACCAGAAGGTACGTTCCAATACACCACACAAGCTCTGTACAATGCGTAGGAAAGTATTTGAATCCAAAACAATTACATATTTGACAGGAATGACCTGTATGGGACACCAAATGGTATGAACTGGATCAATGAGTCTTACTGCACAAAGTGCTGCAATGGGTTGAGTGTGGTCCTCGAAACTGGCGAGCAGAACGCCTTTCAAGGTGTAAACTCTCAGTGTGTTCGCCGTGGCAACCAGTAGAGTGTCACTCCCTTGGGTTTGGAGGAGGACGTCAGGCTGCCTTGTCCCAACTGCCAGCTGAAACGTCTCGACCTGCTGAACTGAAACACAGGGACAGAATGAATGAATATCAATTCCTCCCGCCATTACAGGCACCTGCAAATGGAGGGGAATACTAATGATAGACGATGGCACGCTATTTTGATGTCTTGCTTCATTCTGTGGCTTGATTACATACTTTTGTTTTGAACTGGCTGAGGCTTGGGATTCACATAAAATCTGGACACGTGAGAGACACCACAGGCATTTTCCGGTTTTTCTGGTCACCTTTTCTGTCTAAAAATACCCAAGAACAAGGGTGTCCAATCTTTTCGAAAAAAGGCTGACGTGGGTGCAGGTCTTTGTTTCAGCCCAGCACTATGACACCTGATTTAACTGATTAACTTATCTCTGGCTTATCTTTGGCTGATCTCTGGCTGATCTTTGGCTGTGTTCGAAAAACACATGCTTAGCGTACTACTCATACTACATTTAAATGAAAATCTGCCTGAAATTGAATAGTATGCTAGTATGCTAGTATGCTAGGATGCGGGTTTGAACACAGCCTTTGTCTTCAATCAGGTCCTTGATCAGCAGAGTCAGGTGTGTTAGGGCAGGGCAATAGCAAAAGCCTGCACCCACACCAGCCCTTTTCGCCCAGGGCAGGACACCCCTGCTCTAGAGCTGCTTCAGTGCTATTCTTTGGTATATTTTCTGCTATTTTTAATTTAGCTGGCAGTGAGAATTATTCATTTATATTCCTTTTAGTTATTTAACAGACTCTGTGCCATGTGTAACAGCTAGCATTCCAAACATACCAATTATAAAGCTGGATATTTACTGAAAGGATTCAGGTTAGGTAACCTGCCCCACCTACAACTTGAAAAGCCACCCTTGGAGTTGCAAGCCCAGTTCCATAAACGTATAACCACCGATACAAAGCAGAATATATGTATGCGTCAGCAGTACTGTCATGTGACACCTTGTTTTGAAAGTTGAAATTAGAAGTTCACACGCAAAACTATATCGCTACCTCAAATGTGTGATCTTGTGAAAGGGAAATTAACTTCACCTAAAATGTCCGCTTGATATTTGGATTTTTTCAGGGAGATGCTGAAGACGGAGAGGGCATTGTTGCTCCGGTTGTGGGTATTGTGGATCAGAACCAGTCTGGCTGGTTCCGATGGAAGAAAGGCAGCAGCACAGCAGCCGGAGATGGGCAGAGACTGGCACAGTGGAGAGTCATCCTCAGAGGGACAGCTCAGACTTTCACTGAAGAACACCTGCGCAATGCAGCAGGACAATGACTGAGAAACACTGTCTCTCTGATGTCTAAACGGCAGAAACACTCTGTCTCTGATGTCTAAACTACAGAAACACTTTGTATCTCTGAGCCAGATTTAAAAAATGAAATAGTCCCAGAGGCTCTGTTGTGATCACAGATACGGACACATTAAAGACGGATTTACCAAGACTGGGAGACATTTACACAATTAATCACATTTGAATGCCCTCATTTGAAATTTTGCAATAGGAGACACCCATAAAAAGCTCACACATCCAGACTACTGAGACATACAGAGGAAGCAGACACAAGTAGTGAGGGAACCACAAGAAAACTAAAACTTGATTTACAGAAACATAGGTAATGGTCAATGAGATACAGCTTCACAACAGCATATTACAGTGAAGGAATTCACCAACACAGAGGACACAATTAGTATCATAATAGTGATATCCCATGAAAAAATAATTAATTGGATATAATAAAACAAACAGTAGAAGATGTAAGGGGAAGATGATGTTATGTGGCATACAAAACAAAACAAAATCTTACGGGGCAAAAAACAAAGATGTTGGTCCAGGAAAGAATAGTAACACAGATAATTAGGCTTGCCACACGTTCTGGTTTTCCCGGGATTGTTCTCTTTTTTGAGTGACTGCCCCGGATAATGACTATTCTTTCCCGGGACAGGAATTGTCCAGGTTTTTTCTACTTTCCAAATAGTTCCAAATAAAACCGGATTCTTCTACTGCTATTCTGTTTACGTTTACGTTACGTTACCTCTTTACGTTTAGACATCCAATCCCGTGTCTGTAAACAGGTAAAAATGAGTAAAACACAGCGACGATTGGCCATTTGCCTATACTTCGTTTTAATTGATTGCAGAAATACGAAAGTTTACCTTATCACCTAGCAACTGCTATCAGTCTGGTGCGTGCATTCACTTCAACGACCCCACCGTGGGAAAGTTGAGCTAGCTACTAGCCTAGAGGCAATCGCCTAATACTTCTGATTTATTCAGGATTTATTTTGTCGGTTTTATAAAATGCATTTAATATGTGCCTTAATATCCTCAGAAGAGGGGAAGAACCTATGTTTTTTTTGTTTTCTTTTTAAGAGAGGCAATAGGTAGTCCTATAACTGTTAACATACTAGGCTATATTTGCAAATATGGTTTAACGCCCCCGGTCGCGCGTCAAATGTCCCGGTTTTTCACAAATCAAATGTGGCAACCCTACAGATAATATTAACACAGAAAGTCGTACCTTGGTGTAATCGCTTCCCCATCTTCCCTGCGGGAAACACTGTTGCGTCTGAAACGCGATCCTTTACTAAATCCGGCCATGTGTCTCTGAAGCCTGAACTGGAGCGAGCCTGTCTCACTGTAGACTAAACTGGGGAAACATTACGTTTAACACCTCGGCCGTAGTCTGCTGCGACGATAAGAGTACCTTTGGGCTTGTATCGGCGCTCCCCTGTATCCCAGCTAAAAGCCATTTTCTGTCGGGAGATGAACTCAGGAGGTCGATTTTGAAGGTATCGAATACCACATGATGTGACAATTGCGACAGGGAAGGGCTCGTCAGAGTGTAGAGGGAACCCCTGCCAGTTCCAGCCTATAAAAGAAAAAGATTTAGTTTAATGTTCATTCATAACAATGCATCATTTGCTTAGTCTAATCAACTGTATGTCTCTTTGGATAAGAGTGTCTGCCAAATGCCTGTAATATATAGAGCACTTTTCAAGGTAAATGGTTGGCATTTATATAGCGCCTTTATCCAAAGCACTGTACAATTGATGCTTCTCATTCACCCATTCATACACACACTCACACACCAACAGCGATTGGCTGCCATGCAAGGCGCCGACCAGCTCGTCAGGAGCATTTGGGGGTTAGGTGTCTTGCTCAGGGACACTTCGACACAGCCCGGGCGGGGGATCGAACCGGCAACCCTCCGACTGCCAGACAACTGCTCTTACCGCCTGAGCCATGTCGCCCCACAGGTACTCAAAGACGCTTTACATAAAAGTGATACAATTGTTAATATACAATTAAATGGCACAACAACAAAAAAAGAAAAGAAAACATTCAATCAGGCATTAAAGGCAGCTTTAAAAAGGTTTTTAAAAAGAGTTTTGAGGGAGTTTTTGAAAATGGAAAGAGAGGAAGAGTCACGGATGGATTTGGAGAGAGAGTTCCAGAGGGAGGGGGTTGCGATGGAGAAGGCCCTGTCTGCCCCAGGTTCGGGGCTTGGTCCTGCACGGGGGGACAGCAGGTTGGCATCTGCTGAACGGAGGTCGCGGGAGGGAGTGTGCTGGTGGAGAAGGTCGGTGAGGTAGGGGGGAGCCTGGTTATGGAGAGCCTGGTTATGGAGAGCCCGGTTATGGAGAGTCTGGTTATGGAGAGCCTGGTTGTGGAGAGCCTGGTTATGGAGGGCCTGGTTATGGAGAGCCTGGTTATGGAGGGCCTGGTTATGGAGGGCCTGGTTGTGGAGAGGCCGGTTGTGGAGAGCCTGGTTATGGAGAGCCTGGTTATGGAGAGCCTGGTTATGGAGAGCCTGGTTGTGGAGGGCCTGGTTGGTGATGAGTAAGAGTTTGAATTGAAGTCGTTGTCTAACTGGAAGCCACTGGAGGGATTCAAGGACAGGAGTGATGTGGTCACGGGACCGGGAGTAGCTAAGCAGCCAGGCTGCAGAGTTCTGAATGTGCTGAAAGTTTATTGAGAATTTTGGAGGATGTGCCATAGAGGATGCTGTTGCAATAATCAATGCAGGATGTGATGAAGGCGTGGATCAGGGATAATCACTGGGGGATGTGATGAAGGCATGGATCAGAGATAATCAATGTGGGATGTGATGAAGGCATGGATCAGGGATAATCACTGGGGGATGTGATGAAGGCGTGGATCAGGGATAATCACTGGGGGATGTGATGAAGGCATGATCAGGGATAATCAATGCAGGATGTGATGAAGGCGTGGATCAGGGATAATCAATGCAGGATGTGATGAAGGCGTGGATCAGGGATAATCACTGGGGGATGTGATGAAGGCGTGGATCAGGGGTAATCACTGTGGGATGTGATGAAGGCGTGGATCAGGGATAATCACTGGGGGCTGTGATGAAGGCGTGGATCAGGGATAATCAATGTGGGATGTGATGAAGGCGTGGATCAGGGTTTCAGCAGCAGCGAAGGAGAGGAACGGGCGGAAGCGGACAATATTTTTGAGGTGAAAAAAGTTTTTGCTCTGTGATTTATGTGTTTGTGAAAAGGTTATTGTCAAAAATGACTCCAAGGTTACGGATATGATGGGATGGGAGCACTGTTTATGGTGAAGGAAAGGTTGTGAGTGGTTTTGGTGACAGCTTTAGAATTTAAGCCAGGAAAGGGCAGCGCCTATGATATTGAGGGAAGTTTCCAAATGGGAGAGAAGAATGGCATGGTTGATGGTGTCAAAAGCTGCACTGAGGTCGAAGAGGATAAGAATGTTGAGTTGGCCTGAATCTGAGGAGAAGAGGAGGCTTCAATAAAAAACAGCCATCTTGGACTATTTCTCTAACCATTTATAATGTTCACTCATAAATAACTTTGTCACAGACTGCTGAAGTTGAGTTTCTGGATTGCTAGCTTGCTAGAACGAACTTGCTATAGCTCAAATTAATTAGTTTGTGGAACAGACTAAGTAATCACAAGTGAGGCTGCATGTGCAGATGGCAAATAAGCACATGCAGGTTGACCAGTTCAGACGTAGCGCATGATAGTGACTGGTCAGTGCAGTCACAAGTGCTTGTGCCCTCACCATTAAGATACTACATTAACCCTCAAACCCACAGAGGAGTTTTAGCAGTAATGCAAATAAAATTGGGGGAAAACAATTCGGCCAAAATTTTTTACGGATAATGTTTCTGAACTGTTTTTTTACCTCTTGTTTGCATAACGCTACTGTAGTAATGTAGTAGTAACTGTAGTACATCTGAGGTAGATCAGTATGACTTATTTGGAAAACATTTTAGCCAACTATTCCTTTCAATATCTTAGGAGACAAGTGAGCAATGAGTTTGTTCCCATGGTGCTAAGCTGCGCAAGGACTACAAAAACACTAGAAGAAGAATGCAATAGGGAAGACTGAAGATGAACAAGGCGACATTTTAAATACTTATTTTTCCTTTTGAAGTGCTTTACAAGGGGATCTTTATCATTATTTGTATTAGGAGAATTATTCTATACGATAGTACCATATTTTTGTATTTTTGCTCAGTTAGTATTTTATTAGCGACAGAAATGGGACTTCAGAGGGGTTTAGTTTGCTGCCAGGCATGGGTCAAATACATAATTGTTTTGGATTAAAATACTTCTCTCTGCTTTACTGAGCCTGTCTAGTACATTGGAACCTATAAAATACTCTCAAAAAGTGCAAACCTGGTCCTCTTGGAGGCTCAATTGCGCCAGGCAAGATCAGTGGAGCACAGAACGGTATTTGAGACCCCGGTAGGGTTGCTGCATGGTGCCGACCACAGCGGAGCCCAGAGACGCTCACCACGAGGAGAGAGCGGCCCTCTGTTCTGTAGGCCAGTAGAGCCGCTCACCACGAGGAGAGAGCGCCCCTCTGTTCTGTAGGCCAGTAGAGACGCTCACCACGAGGACAGAGCAGCCCTCTGTGCTGTAGGCCAGTAGAGACGCTCACCACGAGGACAGAGCGGCCCTCTGTGCTGTAGGCCAGTAGAGACGCTCACCACGAGGACAGAGTGGCCCTCTGTTCTGTAGGCCAGCAGAGACCACAGCGGAGCGTAGAGCCGCTCACCACGAGGAGAGAGTGCCCCTCTGTGCTGTAGGCCAGTAGAGCCGCTCACCACGAGGACAGAGCGCCCCTCTGTGCTGTAGGCCAGCAGAGACGCTCACCACGAGGACAGAGCGCCCCTCTGTGCTGTAGGCCAGTAGAGCCGCTCACCACGAGGACAGAGCGCCCCTCTGTGCTGTAGGCCAGTAGAGCCGCTCACCACGAGGACAGAGCGCCCCTCTGTGCTGTAGGCCAGTAGAGACGCTCACCACGAGGACAGAGCGCCCCTCTGTGCTGTAGGCCAGTAGAGCCGCTCACCACGAGGACAGAGCGGCCCTCTGTGCTGTAGGCCAGTAGAGACGCTCACCACGAGGACAGAGCGGCCCTCTGTGCTGTAGGCCAGTAGAGACGCTCACCACGAGGACAGAGCGGCCCTCTGTGCTGTAGGCCAGTAGAGACGCTCACCACGAGGACAGAGCGGCCCTCTGTGCTGTAGGCCAGTAGAGCCGCTCACCACGAGGACAGAGCAGCCCTCTGTGCTGTAGGCCAGTAGAGACGCTCACCACGAGGACAGAGTGGCCCTCTGTTCTGTAGGCCAGCAGAGACGCTCACCACGAGGACAGAGCGCCCCTTTGTGCTGTAGGCCAGCAGAGACCACAGCAGAGCGTAGAGACGCTCACCACGAGGACAGAGCGCCCCTTTGTGCTGTAGGCCAGTAGAGACGCTCACCACGAGGACAGAGCGCCCCTCTGTGCTGTAGGCCAGCAGCCTGCATCCGGAGGAGGAGGTGGAGAAGGTGGCCACTTCCCTCCCGGAGAGCCCGTCCCAGGCCGACACCCTCCCGGTGGTGTCCGAGGTGAACAGGGTCCCCAGTTTGGGATCCAGGGTGATTTCACACAGAGGGCTCTGAGCAGGCGTGGCCCACAGCTGGACCCCCTGATAACAGCACAACAAGGAGATTTAGTACCTTTTTTTTTTTGACAAAGAGTATAAAAAGAAAGTTAGCTAATCATATACAGCAAGATTAATTACAAATAATGTACTTATGAGGAAAAAATAAATAAAGACGGGAGAAGAAAAACATACACAAATACACATTCCTAACAAATTAGTTGAAAGAATAAAAACAGGGAATAGTACATTGTTTCAATTTGAGGTACCGGGGAAAATAGCATTATAATATTTCAAAAGGGTATTGCTCTTTTTGATGTTTACCAAACTGAGATTCTGTAGGATTGAACTGAGCACCAGCAGAAAGGGAGATAACTTTTATTTTGTGAATAAAGAATATTCCAAATAAATGATGAAATTCACCAGGTATTCAAGAGCTCAGAAGATTTAGTGCCACGCATCACCCTCCCGACTGTATGACATCACGCACTGTATGACATCACGCATAAGAGCGATCCGCCTACCTGCTGGACGTCCCAAGCCCGGACCGTCCCGTCCGTGGACGCGCTGCAGACCACCGACGCAGAGCCCGAAACATCAGCCTCACTTCCCACCAGGTAAACCAAACCAACTACACTCCCTACGAGGTCAAAAAGAAAAAGGCAGCATCTTAATCAAGTGCACTCTATGATGATTCAGTAATTGCCATGTCAGTTGAACACAGTTTTGGACTGCATCATCATGGATTTTAAAAGGGCAGTTCAGTACTCTGAGTCAAACAAAGTGTTCATGTCTTCACGTGTTCAAGTGTTCGGGGCTTAGGATTAGTCAGTTAGATACAAGATCCATCCATCCATTATCTGAACCCGCTTATCCCGATCAGGGTCGCAGGGGGGCTGGAGCCTATCCCAGCATACATTGGGCGAAAGGCAGGAATACACCCTGGACAGGTCGCCAGTCTATCGCAGGGCACACACCATTCACTCACACACTCATACCTACGGGCAATTTAGACTCTCCAATCAGCCTAACGTGCATGTCTTTGGACTGTGGGAGGAAACCGGAGTACCCGAAGGAAACCCACGCAGACACGGGGAGAAGATGCAAACTCCGCACAGAGAGGCCCCGGCCGACGGGGATTCGAACCCAGGACCTCCTTGCTGTGAGGCGGCAGTGCTACCCACTGCACCATCCGTGCCACCTAGATACAAGATACAATAACAAATTATATTTTTCAACTCAGTCCAGGGGATTTGGGGAAAGGCTATCTTAACTGAAACAGGTCCGTTGGAGCAACTCTCAGTTTAGACCAGGGATGGGCAACTCCATTCCTGGAGGGCAGGTGAAGATGCAGGAGGCATCTGAGCTATGGCATGTAGTACGTGATTATTCACCAGCTGTACATTATTTTACCAGCAGGTGTCACTAGTGTGCACTTGAGGCCTCTAGAAATTAACCTATCTGCGATACAATTGGCTGGAAAGCTTCAATGGTTCACAAAGCCTCATTTCACCGTCACTCTCTTCCGATCGCTGGCTCAATGTTATGGGCAGCGCCATCTTGAAGGAATGTTTTGGCAAGGTTGCGAGAGTGGGCGGGGCTTAGTTGTTTTCCACCTTCTCCCTTTACCTGTGAGTCATGAGTGAAGACGGCCCAGCCAATCAGTGGGTTCCAACACTCTACTGTTAGAATGTCTTTAGCGTTACTATAAAGGTTTTAGCGTTACCACGACAACCTGTATTACAGTCAAACCTTAATACTTGCATGTCACAAGGGTGATTTATAAAAATGTATGGTCTACGGTTGAAATACAACCTGTTCGTCTACAATAACTCATGCTCATATTATTTCTAGATACAGCTCACCATATGACATGACACAACATATTTTTGTTCAAATATCCAAATCGTGAACCAAATGGTGGCTACACAAATGCATCAACAAACAAAAACTGTTAGAGTACTTCCACAATCGCGGTCACTGTGACGCTTTTACATACAAGTGCTTTTGTTTTAAACAATGACACTATTTCACTTACGCTCAAGATAATTTATGCATCCGGTCTATGACTCATCTAGCCTTGTTATAAGCACCACTCTGCATGCATCCAGTGGGCTAAATTAATGCATAACAAGGTAGAAAGAATAGTGGGCTACGGCCTAATTAACACCACGCACACACACGACATGAAAATGAATGTTTCAAGACAGGTATTGCAAATATGACTGAAACTGGTGTAATTTAAAAAGAAATAAGATGTTACTGTCATATAACTCAAAATGAAATTGTACAAGAATTGTAAATTTGCTACAAGAACATTAAACTCATATCGGGCTGCGCGATATAGCTATGGCGGTACATCGAATATATATATCTTTTTTTATCGCAATAACAACCATGTCTGGCAGGTGGCGGTAGGTTTGTTCCTTCTTTCGTCTTCAGTCATACTTCATACGGTAACACATCTAAGTGAAATGCTTCCGGGGCAGAAAAAAACATCACTTCTATCTATCTATTCGATGTTGGTTAACTTACCTATTAGCTTTGAAAAACACATCGCTTACGTTTTCGCTCTTCATCCTTTTTATCTACCACACGGAAACAAGTGTGGTCCTGTTGCTGTCATATCAACATTGAAAGAAAATCTAACACCGCATGCCGGAGATAATTGTTACTGCGCTTACAAAAACAAAATAGTTATACCGCGACGGCTACATCGCCCAGCCCTACCAGTGTGCCCTCTCAGGCTCCGGCAGGTGTAGTCGGCCCCTGACCGCCCGGTCTCCATGTTGTGCTCTAACCGGGACCGCTGTAAGTAGTAGGTCTTCCAGCTTCCTTTGCCACACTCTGAGCGTGTCACATTGCAGAAAGTCCACCGCTGTAGACTCATCTGTCTGGGTGAAGAATGTTTCACATGTCAGTACTGTTGCCAATAGCCATTAGTAGAACTGCCATTTTAAAAACACAAGTATCTCTATAGTTTATTTTTTATCAATTAACAAAATGCATAAACAGAAGAAGTGAATGAACAGAAGAACAGCTTCAGAACAGCATCAATTCTTCTAGGTATAGTTGCACAGTTTTTGGAATTCGGCGGGTAGGTTGTTCCATCTTAGAGAACTAAGGCAGCCTCAAATGCTTCTGTCTCTTCATGTAGGCTCTGTGGGGGCCATACCATCACTTCTCCTCCTTGTTCTTATTTACGCTTCTTAATGACATTGAATAAATTTGGGGCCAATCAGATGCCTCCCTGATGGTATTGCATGATGGATAAGTATCTGCCTTTACTTCTCAGCATCGAGGAGACCATTAATTCTGACCAAATCCACAACTCCATTTGCAGAAATGCAGCCCCAAACATGCAGGGAACCTCCACCATGCTTCACTGTTGCCTGCAGGCACTCATTCTGTACCATTCTCCAGCCCTTCAGCGAACAAAATGCCTTCTGCTACAGCCAAATATTTCACATTTTGACTCATCAGCCCAGAGAACCTGCTGCCATTTTTCTGCACTCCAGTTTCCTGTGTTTTCGTGCATAGTTGAGTCGCTTGGCCTGTTTCCACATCTGAGGTATGGCTTTTTGGCCACAGTTCTTCCATGAAGACCATTTCTGACCAGACCTCTCCACACAGTAGATGGCTGTACATGGGTCCCACTGGATTCTGCCAATTCTGAGCTGATGGCACTGCTGGACATCTTCTGATTGTGAAGGGAAGTAAGCATGATGTGTCTGTCATCTGCTGCACTAAGTTTCCTTGGCCGACCACGTTTCTTTGTGCTTCTTCAACAGAGCTTGGACAGCACAACTGGAAACCCCTGTCTGCCTTGAAATTTCTGCCTGGGAGAGACCTTGCTGATGCAGTATAACTACCTTGTGTCTTGTTGCTGTGCTCAGTCTTGCCATGGTGTATGATTCTGACATTAAACTGTCTTCAGCAACCTCACCTTGGGAGCAGAGTTAGGCTGTTCCTCAGCCAGGTTTAACCCCCCTATGCAGCAGTTTCTGTGTCAGTTAATGATTGTGTTTCAACCTACATATCAAATTGATTATCATTAGCTCCCGTTTGGTATAATTGCTTAATCAGACACCTGACTATATGCCAACAAAATCCCTGACAAGTGCAAGTGTACCTAGAAGAATTGATGCTGGTTTGAAGGCAAAGGGTAGTCACACCAAGTATTCTAAAATGAAATTACCTAATAAGGAAGAACAAGTAATGTGTGTAGAGGGCGGCCTGTAGCGTAGTGGTTAAGGTGAATGACTGGGACACGCAAGGTCGGTGGTTCTAATCCCAGTGTAGCCACAATAAGATCCTCACAGCCCTTGAGCAAGGCCCTTAACCCTGCATTGCTCCAGGGGAGGATTGTCTCCTGCTTAGTCTAATCAACTGTACGTCGCTCTGGATAAGAGCGTCTGCCAAATGCCAATAATGTAAAAAATGTAATGCAAAGCCATGTACTGGCGTGATGGTGGATCTGAAGCCACTCGTCAATGGCTGATGATGCATTGCTATATTTAGAGTTGACCACTAGAGGGCAGCAGAAATTCATCCATGTGCTGCATAGTACATTATGCACCCGATAGGCGGTGGACATGCGTAAATGAAATTGGCAGCTAGACAGTCAGTGTAAATTAAAATTAATCGTGTGAAATTCCCTCTAGTCTCTGAACTCCAGACTCTACATCCCTCCGTATGCACTTTCTAGTTTACCTACTAGTTTCACACATTAAACCTATCGGGCAGCGGAGGAGGGGAATGCCCCTATAGCTGGGTTCCTCCCAATATTTCTTCCCATCGAGGAGTTTCTCGCCACGGTTTTGTACCTCATATGCTATTGGGGGCTTAGGGATGATATGTTTAAGTCTCTCCTGTGTTACTCTGTAAAGTGTCTTTGCGACAGTCTTCCTAATAATAGGACATACGAAATTTCTCTGGACTAAATTCATATAGCCTACTGTTTGTAAACTTTTTAACCTAGATCTCAGATCTTGTGAAAAACGTGACAATTGCAAATGCCAAGGACTCTTATTTTCAGATCTTATTTTCAGCAGACTGTAGGCTAACTCTTGCAGTACTGTTATACTGTTATTCACAGTCTGTTTATTCGTCAGATTTTATTTTCTCCGTTGCTAGATTTCTGTTTTACAACATTGAAAATGTTGGCGACGTGCAGGCTTTAGCTGCAGGTTTCCCAGTTCACTAATGCCATAGAAATAAAAACTCACCTCCACAACCATGGCGTTACCGCAGCTTCATGCCAAAACTTCGTATGGAGCCGGAATTGAGTTAGGAATTATAAAAAAAGGAAAGCATGTTAGCGGACAAAACACAGCAGAAACCTGCTCATTGTTTGTCAAATTAGCATGTTATCGCAAAGGTACAGTTAAAGAACCGCAGTTCGTCCTGAATATATTGTAACCTGGCGGTAGACTACCTGACTTGTGGCAGTGGAAGCTAGATATCAAGCTAGATAGGAAGGATTCGAATATGAAACATTCTTTCTAGCTAGCTACTTATAAAAATAGAAAGTTTCAATGTATTCTTTTTCTTACCTTACAGACCCCGGAAGCTCTTATTAAATCATCTTCATCGAAGTATGAGAAAATAAGAATCAAGCAATCCAAAGAAAGATTGGAGGAATCAAAATCCATGATAAGCCTTTTACCAAGATACAGCAAATTGCACTTTGTTTTGCTAGACAAACTCTTAATTTAGCTTGTTCACAGGATAATCCTGAACCTGCAATGAATGTTTAATAAATGACTGCGTTTTAGGTATTTGTATGAAATCATGTGTGCTGTACTAACTAACCGACACGGTTAGAAATCCAAATGGTCGAAAATAATATTGTGTATTATTTATATATAATAAAATAATTAATATTGTCAGCTCTCTTCTATAATCACGCCCATGTAAATAATCACGAAACTATCTTCCGTCTTTCAAAAAACAGTTTTACTACGGCGTCTCAGAAAGGACACTGTGTAGTGGTGTCTTAAGCAGGCCATTATGTTAGCAACCGACAGTGGCTCAGAAGTGCAAAACACAAAAACAGGTTTAAAAAAAAAAAAACAGGAAAATAATACTATTATAAAAATATAGTCTGTTGAATGTATCAATGAAAGAAAGAGTAAGTAGAAAGTTTCTCTCTTTAGAGAGAAAGTTTTATATCCCTATCAATATTGGAAGACTGGACGGTGGAAAACTATTACGCTTTTAGAACCAAAATGTTTCCTTTTGTAATATTTTTTTACATTTTTCAATTGGGTCGAACCCTGAATCGCCGCTTGTACGAAAAACAAAAACGCTTTTGCAGGAGCAACCAGGATCCTCTTTGGGATCATCTAGAGCAGTGGTTCTTAACCTTATTGGAGGTACTGAACCCTGCAAGCTTCATCAGGGCATTCACCGAACCCTTCGTAATTGGAAAAATAAAATATGATTTCTTCAAAACATAGGTATATATTTTATTGGAAAATAAAATATATACCTATGCTTTTATCGAACCCCCTGGGGTTAACCCAGGTTAAGAACCACTGATCTAGAGGATGCATCATCTGCAGAACACCACAGTGGTGAGGCCAGCCTCCCTTATGGACATCATTGAGAAGCTGATGGGGAACTGCCTGCAGGAAGATCACACCCCCACACGCTGGACATACCAATGGATACAATTGCCCTTGTCCTCATGCCTAGAAGATCCACAACCCGTCTCCACAAGCAACACATTTGCAGCTGGGGTGGACTATGCGCCACCCACACCTGCAACCTGCACCACAAGTGCCACGCCCCGGGACCAGGTCCAGAGGGGAGTGGCTGTCACTGAGGCAGACATGCTCCCCGGAAGCCCTGCATCGACACGCAACGCTGGGGCAGACATGCTCCCCGGAAGCCCTGCATCGACACGCAACGCTGGGGCAGACATGCTCCCCGGAAGCCCTGCATCGACACGCAACGCTGGGGCAGACATGCTCCCCTGAAGCCCTGCATCGACACGCAACGCTGGGGCAGACATGCTCCCCGGAAGCCCTGCATCGACACGCAACGCTGGGGCAGACATGCTCCCCTGAAGCCCTGCATCGACACGCAACGCTGGGGCAGACATGCTCCCCGGAAGCCCTGCATCGACACGCAACGCTGGGGCAGACATGCTCCCCGGAAGCCCTGCATCGACACGCAACCACATGACACCACATGACCTGAAAGGGCCCCGAGACACCACGACAACTGGGAACTGGAACCAGTCCCACAACAACCCTGGAGAACCACATGCAGAGGGGACCGTGGTCACTGTGGCAACACCCCTAACCCCATCCTCCCATTCTATTCTAGCATGTTTACACCTTGCTGGATGTGTGTTTAGAAAATAATCAATTAAGGGGAATTACAACTCAGGTCAGACATCCCTGCTTAAAATAAATTAATTGAAATACTTTAATTTTGAGTCATCTTGCTTTTCATGCACAGGTGAGGTGGCTCTCTGGTCCCTGGTGGCACTGGCCGTTGAGAGATACATAGTGGTTGTCACGTTTCAGGTCTGTCTCGCCATGTTTTATGTTAATTCATGTTGTCTTAGTCACGTAGTGTCTTATCATGTATTATGTTAGTCTAGGTTCGTCATGTTGTTTAGTTTATTTCTTGTTACGATTTATTTTCTCGTCATGTCTAGTTATGTTTCGTTACGATTATATTACCTTGTTATGTTGAATGGTTATCGTCTTAGTTTCGTTTTGTATTATGTTTTGATTTATGTTTATTGTTACGTTAACTGGTCGTTGTTTATGCATACACTTTTACATGTCTTTCCGCAAACCTTGCGTTCCGCCTTTTCTCTCTCGCTCCTTCTGTCATTCACTCCCTAATTATTTCCATTTGTCTATTTACTAAAACGACTAACGCTAGATCAGGATTGGGTAGAAACTAACAAGACTAATCATGTGTTCATGTTACCTTACGTTTCTCGTGCATGTTATTTACTAATTTACTAATGCTAGGGCAGGATAGGTTTATTACTAACGATTACTAATCTCCTTGTTAAACTTGTCATCCATCGCACCTGTTTTCCATTTCCTTGCTACGCTCTAACTAATTGTCTACACCTGTCTACACCCGCATTTATAGCCCAGTCGCGCAACTGTTCTTCGCGAAATTGTCTGCCTCTTGAACTCCAAAGCAACTCTTGAGCATTTCTATTATTGATTACACGTTACGATCCAAGCCTGTTTACCGACCATAGTTTATTGATTTCTGTTTTGTTGACCACCGCTTGTTTTTGACCACGTCCTCGCCTACCGTCTTTGTACTTTTGCCTCGTTGATTGTTTTATGGTTTCGACTTCCGCACCGCCCTCGACTACGACTCTGCCTGCCGTCCGCCTGTACTTCAGCCCCGCTGACAGCTCTCCTGCTACCGGACCTCCCTGCACGTTTACCGACTACGAGTTTGCCTCTTCCCTCGGCACCGTGCTTTTTGTTTGTTTACTTTTTGTTTGGCTGGATCTACGTGTATGGACTTTGCTTGTGTTGACTACTCTCCTGGGATTCGTCCCGAATAAAGCCCTGAGGGGTCTTTATATTACTATTGTTTCTGAGTCGTGCATTTTGGGTCCAACCCCCACGCACCCGTCTCAGTGGTCTGCAAACCCATGGGCAGCTTCAAATTCACCGCCACCCATGCTATGATTGGCATTGTATTCACCTGGATAATGGCTATGTCAGGTGCTGCCCCACCCCTTGTTGGCTGGTCCCGGTAGGTCAGACATTTGATGATAAATCAGCAGCCCACACTGTATTTGTATTTTTATATCACTTACAGCTCACAAGATCTGTACTTTCCTCCCTTCCAACACAGGTACATTCCTGAGGGCCTGCAATGCTCCTGAGGGCCTGATTAATACACCCTCAACCCAGACTACAACAATGAGTCCTTTGTGATGTACATGTTCAGCTGCCACTTCTGTGTCTTCCTCATTTTCTTCACATATGGCAGCCTGGTCTGCACAGTCAAGGCGGTAAGAATCACACTAAATTTGTCAGGGCAAGTGGGAGCAAACAACTGTTTTGAGATGTGAAGCCATTGCTGTCGCTTCCAGTCTGAGCCCTGAGAGAGAGCGCCCTGAAAATATTTAATGTGGTAGTTACATTACACATACTACCTTTTATACTAGCTGCTATATTGTTTTAAAGGATAATTTTCATTTTACAAAATAAGAAGGTACAAACATATTGTTTTATGTGGCTAACAGTATAGATGGGCATTATAATGTAGCTGTACCAAACTGAACAATTTCCTGGGTGCTTAGATGATTCACTCTTGTACGACAATTTTGACCCTGTTTGTCTGTCCTATCCTCTCTCTTCCCAGGCTGCAGCTCAACAGCAGGAATCTGCCTCCACCCAGAAAGCAGAGAAGGAAGTGACACGCATGGTCATCTTGATGGTTTTTGGCTTCCTGTTGGCCTGGTGCCCCTATGCTAGCTATGCTGGCTACATCTTCATGAACAAGGGAATGGCATTCTCTGCCCAGAGCATGGCTGTACCAGCCTTCTTCGCCAAGACCTCAGCCATTTTCAACCCCATCATCTATGTGCTCCTAAACAAACAGGTGAGCTTAGCTTTCATGGGAATATACACTCAGTGGGAACTTTATTAGGTATTTATTAGACTAATTCTTTAGACTTCTGCTGTTGCCTATCCACTTAGAGTTATGATGAGTTGTGTGTTCAGATTTGCTCTTCTGCATGTCACTGTTGTAATGTGTGGTCCTTCTCCTCTGATCTCTCTCATTAACGAGGTGTTTCTGTCTGCAGAACTACTGCTTACTGTTTTTTTTTTTCGTTTTTTGCACCATTCTTTGCAATCGTGTGTGCGTGACAATACCAGGTGATCAGCAGTTTCTGAGATACTCAAACCAGCCTGTCTGGAGGACGCCCTTACCCAGGCAGCGGGTCTTATGGGGCTCCATCGGAGCTCGCTACAAGAGGGTCGGCGCAGAGGAGGACCTCGCGCGTTCCTCCTCTGCCGCCGACCCTCTCGTAGCGAGCTCCGATGGAGCTACAAGACCCAGTGCCCGGGGAAGAGCATCCTCCCTCGGCCCCGCCAAATTCAACTTCTGCAGCAATTTCTTGCCTCTGCAACACTTCAAAACTAGACCCGGACCTCATGGATGAGTTAGGTTGAGTTGAAAGACGTAAAGATTTTTGCAAGATGTAACTTGATTTTCCATAATTTGTCGTCAAAACTCCCGTTTTCTTGCTTCCTGCATACAGGACCCAGGATGCATTGCGATAAGGGGAACAGTCTATTGAGGAACAAAGAAATCAGACCTGTTTCAGAACACAATGAGGTAGGTCCTTAAATTGCTGTCCTTAAAGGAACTATCATTCCTTAGACAGCATAACATTTTAATTTCACTTAACATAAAGAGCAATATATATCCAGGGCATAACATTAATTTAATTGAACACATAGACCTTAACAAAATAACAGCCCCATTGGACTCAATATCTCCCATTTTCTTAGATAATATAGACAATATAAATCAAACTAAGGAACACTTTCTGTTGCAACATAGGCTTGTTTACAGTTTATCAACATGTAGTGCAACTGGACAGTAACAGACACATGGGCCTCATGATACCTCTTACTTTTCACTGAGACAGACTAGCTTGTTCACATTCTCGGAGCTCAGGGCTGCCCTCTTCTTTTGAATTATGTTACCTGCAAGTGAGGAGAGTCTCTCACAGGGGACAGAAGTAGCAGGGGTGGCCAGGTATTTGTGAGCCAGGGCAGACAGCTTTATAGAGGCTCAGTGCTCTGTTAGGCCCCATGTCATCATCTGAGTCTGAGTCTGAAGCCAACAGCAGGAGGCTCCTCTTTTTCTTGGCTGGTTCCTCTGAGGTCTCTGGAGTAGCTGTGCTGGTTTCCTCTTGCAGCAGGGACTCGAGGCTGGTGCACACCTCTTCTCTCTCTCCTCTTGGGAGATACTTTAAGTCTTTAAAACGGGAGTCAAGTGCTGAAGCAATCTTGAGCCATCCATTGTTGATGTGAGCTTGCCGTTCAGATAGGTCCCTTTTAAAGACAGTCTTGAACCGCTCCACATAGGCTGGGTCCTCCTCCGAAACCTCCATGGAGCGGCACAGGTGGTAGAGAGCAGGCAACACCACAGAGCATGAGACATAGGTCTCACCCCCCAGAAGCTCAGTCACATATCTGCAGTGGATGATAAGAGGTGCATACAAGTTTACTATATTCAGGTGATATCTGTAAATCAGTACATTTAAATCAAGAAAAGATTTTGAAATTACTTTTGACTAAACCATATTCAGAAAATAAACTTTGCAATCATTATGACAGATATTGCGCTTGATTTTAGGGGAAATTATAAATTATGCATTTCATTTTAACTCAAAAAGATTATCTAAAATGCACCGCAATTCTTTATTTATAATGCTATGTAAGCTTCTGAAAGTTGGATATTGCACTTAGGCTTATTGTGATTTTGATAGTATTTCAATTAATTGTTCAGGTCTAATTTAAATTTGATAGCAAATTCAAATATCTTTGGAAAAAAGATACGACCTCGTTATGATAATAAAACGTGCGGGTGTGTGGGTGCTTTTACCTGCATGGCTCAAGGATGGTCCCCAGCCTCTGCAGTTTGTCCCACTCGGATGTTGTCAACAGGACCAACTTGCGCTTCTGGCTGGCCAGAGTAGCCTTCACAGCCTCTTGGTTCTTCAGGATATGAGAGATCAGTCTTTCCAGTCGTCTGCCACAGACAGAAACTGTTCGGCGCAGGCATCCGCAGTGTGCCTGGTGACCGTCTTGGTCACATGGTTAAAGCAAATGACTGAAGCTTCCACTTACTGTCACTAATGTGTGCAGTCACGCCGAGGTAATTCTGATTGCTCACCGAGGTCCAATGATCCCCTGTCAGGGCAATATATTCGGCCTTCGCCAACACACCAGCTTTAGCAGTCTTCTCGGCGTCGTATAGCTGATGGATTTTTGACACAATTGTGCCTCTCGATGGCGGCTTGTAAGTTGTGTCGGAGGACGCAATCTGCAACGCCTCCCTTTACCCCCTGTCCTCGACCACCGAAACTGGCCTGCAGTCCATTGCAACCCATTTTGCGAGTGAGTTGGTCAATCGGTCACTACTAGACTTGCTCAGGCGGCGTCTGAACGCCTCCTCCAGTGTGGCTTGACGAGCCTGGTTGCTAACGTTAGCATCAGTCGCTGAGCAGACCACCGAGCTCACTGCTATGTGTTTTGCGTTGAGGTGATATTTTAGGCTCGAGTTACTCCGATGGTACGCAAATTCCTTGCTGCACAAATTGCACAGAACCGTACTCCTGTCAACAGTTCCATCCGGCCGTTTTTTTAATGTATATTTCCCATTCAATATGCCAAGCAACGTGTTCTCATCAGCCTCCATCTTGTTTGCAAAGCTACTGGCCAGTGACGTACGGGGTCAAGGGCATCACAGCGCATAATTAATTGTGTTAATTTTTTTTACACGTTATTTACTTAATTAATTAATTAATCGAAATTAACGCGTTATTTTGACAGCCCTAGTTGTCAGCATTGATTTTCATGACCTTGCTCTTCCCTCTGTGGATGTTAAACCCAAGCCGAGAGAGAAGGGCCTGGTTATCTGCAAAGTCAAGGTCTTCTGACTGTGTCCACAATGTCCATTGTATGTCATTTCATTTCTCTGCTGTGGATTGCTTCATGATCCGGTCTATTACCAGCGGGAACAAAAATGGTGACAACAGACAGCCCTGTCTCACTCCAGTTGTTACCTGGAAGGCTTTGGTCGGTTGTCCGCTGTGTGTCACCCTGCAGGTCATCCCCTTCCTGATGATGTTTCTGTACTTCTCTGGCACTCCGCAGTGTCTGAGCAGCTTCCAGAGGGTCTCTCTATCCACGCTGTCGAAAGCCTTTTGAATCGACAGTTCTTTGGCTTTTCCCATGCTGATGGTTGACAAAGGGATATTGCATGCTTGTTACCAATTTTTTATACATTTATGGAATGACACAATATAGTTCCTTTAGACTGAGATTAACTCAATTCAGTACAATTGTAATTGTAAAATTGATTTACACTATTACAATATTTACAATAATTGTATTTGTATTATATATGTCCACTGTATATATATATATATATATATATGTGTGTGTGTGTGGAAGGATGTATATCATCATTTGATATGGCAACGGCACTAGAAAGTATAATGGAGAATGATGTCATGGAATGATTAAAGATGGTTCTCAGTTTTTGGGGAAGGGATGCGCAAAGGGTTTTTTTTTTTTGCCTTTTTGTGTATTTTATTTTTTCTTTCAGTATGCTTAATGTTTGTTACTGTCTCCTAGTTATAATAAAATAAAATTTTGTCTAAGAACTGAAACTATTCAATGTCACAAATATGTTTTAATAATATTTTTCATGGGCTGTCCAGCAGTGGGCCTGCATGGGGTAACTATTGCCCGAAGAAAGGCCGCATGGGCCAGAAAACCCATAGGGTAATGTAACCTACAGTGGGGTTGCAGGGGCTTGTTTGCTGGGGTATGGCCATATCCACAGGGTTTTCCAAGGAAGGACACACCACACTGAAACACTGTATTAATTAAGGTCATTAAGGTCATTCATTGTCATTTAGAACATTTACTATTATTCAATGGCCATCCCGTAAATAACCAAACCATAACATAGCACGATGTCATATAGTTTTCCCCCGTCATTAAAAGGTTTTTCCCTGATATTTGTTATTCACAGCGCAACACTATGGTCTAGGTCAGGGTTCAAGACAAGTTAACCTGCCAGGTGGCAAGTCAATTACCGAGCTCAGGGCATACGTTGTAATAATAACTTAGTGTTTCCCTGATCCTCGCGTTTGGAGACGATAATCCAGGATTTTCCTAAATTCTGATTTAATAGATCTAGATAATTTGCCAATCCCGTTTTCTGGGCCAAACTCAAGGTCACCACCATACTGAAGTTAATCTTAAGGACTTTCTAGTTCTGCACCAAGCCTATGGAGAGTTCCTATTGCAAACAGAGTGAAGAATACAGAGGAGTTACCCTGAATAGAAAGGTTTAGTCACTGCAGTGGTAAAGTCAACGCTTTTCACATGGATCAATCCCCCAGCCATAAACAAAGCGATTAAAAGAGAACACTACCCACTTAAAGAAATCATTGCTGCAACGCCAAATGCCAAGGTATCTTCAGTCTTAAACACCAAATAAAGGCAAGATTAGCTACATTTTGTGATGGCCTGACACAGAATGCTAAGAAAATAGGAGCCATTTTACTAGAGCCTGAATAATAGACTTTATTGCACAGGTTTATAGACAAGCTTCAGTGCTTTGCTCAGTACCCCACTGGGTAAAATCTACAGCAGGGCACTGGGAAGTTACTATATCCCTAAAACATCAAAAGTCATATGTAGACCAAGATAATAATAAAGAGACTGCCAGCGAAGATATGGTTTTAATTTTTTATAGCTAAAATTTTGTCAGCATGCATAGTTAAAGACGAGGCAACTTATATTTCTAGGGTTTAAACTTGTGTGATTTGTAATTTTTCAGTTTGTCATTTGCACTGTTCCTTTTATATTAGGAATATAAATTTTATACATAGTACCCCCAATTTTAGGGGCTATAAAATAATTGGACAAATTAACATAATCATAGATTAAATTGTCATTTTTTTATACTTGGTTGCATATCCATAGCATGGTATGAATGATGTCAGTGACTTATCAACATCATCAGAGTCTGGATATCTTATTTTCAGGTTGTCCTACAACCGATACTAAAACTCTTTGCATTGAATGGATCTCTATTGGAATTGGGGGGTGAGGCTAGATTCAGCTGTAAATGATGCTGATACAGTATAGAACACATTTCTTGGCTAAATGGCTTTAAATCGTAAAGGGTCAAAGGTATCAAATCAGCCTCAAACCATCATGCCGTTGTCAGATATGCAGCAGCTATGGATGGATCACTTCAATGGTTGTTTCTCATGAATAATTTTCCCCTTGGGTTCAGTAGGACAATTACTCAGGAAAAACAACCCTTGAAGTGATCCATCCATATCTACTGCATATCTGGCAGCAGCATGACAGTTTACTTCCAACTCCAATATCATGTTATTTTAACAAAGTTATTGCTAAAATAACAATGTCAAACATTTATGGACCTGACTGTATGTATTTTGCCAAGTTGGCTGCTAATGATGCAGTGCATACAGAGACATTTTAAACTTGTTTAAGTTAGCTAATACAGTAACTTGGTGAAAATGTAAGCTGCTGGCCGGTCAAGTGGGATAGAGGGGGTTTAAATGTGGTCCTTGCATTATCTCAATATAACAATTGCCTATTTTCTGCGGTTTAATGTGCAAAGATCACATATTCAATTCACATCTTTCCTGAATTGAAGGCAAGAAGTTAATTTAAACATCTTTTCCTCAAAACAATTCTTGAATATTGCAATATAATTAAGTGTAATTATTTGCATACAAATGGTTCAATAAACATCCAGACACAAGTACTTGTGATGCATGAATTTATTCTAGTACAAGCTAGTACTATTTATTTTTTTAATGATTTATAAAATATGTACAGCAATCGATGACATGATCAGGCTGGTAAGAATTGACAGCCCCATAATTACAAAAAAATAAAATGAAAACCAACCAAAACATTAGTGCAGCTCCATTGAGTCAAACTTGTGGACCTGCCAAACTCCCTTGGTGTCAGAACTAAGAAAATGTAAAAGACCAGCTCTGGATCTTCAAATTCACATTGCTTCAAGTAGAATAGCTAAGATGCTGCTTTTGTGTGTCTCTTATGCTGAGTTTGACTTGCCCCTGGGTTTGTGTCCAGACCCTGCTTTCTCAGTCTACGGCTTGATGTCCTGCATTCACAATATGCAAGACCCATACAAACCCGTGGAAGATGTGTCTGAGCTATATATGCATAATGACATTGCTTCTTGTGAGAGCAAATGATCAAAAAGTTAAAAAAAAATAAAAAATGTCCCTTTGGTCACAAAGTCCCTTCATGCTAACAGAAAACCAGAGCTCTGGAGAGCTGCAACATCAAAATGGTTCATGCTATACGCATACTGTACTGTTAAGATGGGATGCCATAGATCTTGAATATATCAGCACTTGAGTGAAATCAATATACTGTATATACATTTTAAAAATGCATACATATCCATGAATCACAGAAATGTAAGTTTCATTGAAACAGTTCATAAGATACTGAAAAGGGTGAGAACTGGGAGAGCTGAGAGTGGAGACAGATGGCAGTTCCTATGCTGGAGAAACTGAAGAGACCTCTGTCTTGCTTGTAGACACAGAGGAAGACTCATCATCACCCAATGGGTTCTTTCCACAGAAGAGTGTAGTCAGCATGCAGTTACGGAACTGCAAAGAAAAAGAAAGACATTCAGAAATCAGCACTACATGTTCGTATGTTATCTTCCAGCGTATATCTTGTCCTGGAACATAATAACCTGATACAAGGACTGAATTGAACATATTTGATCCCCATTGCTGAATGTAATGCAGCCCTCTGGAGCATATCCAGAGTTGAATATCCATGCCTTGCGAGTGTCTTATATCTATATTCCCATGAAAGCTAAGCTCACCTGTTTGTTTAGGAGCACATAGATGATGGGGTTGAAAATGGCTGAGGTCTTGGCGAAGAAGGCTGGTACAGCCATGCTCTGGGCAGAGAATGCCATTCCCTTGTTCAAGAAGATGTAGCCAGCATAGCTAGCATAGGGGGACCAGGCCAACAGGAAGCCAAAAACCATCAAGATGACCATGCGTGTCACTTCCTTCTCTGCTTTCTGGGTGGAGGCAGATTCCTGCTGTTGAGCTGCAGCCTGGGAAGAGAGAGGATAGGACAGACAAACAAGGTCAAAATTGTCGTACAAGAGTGAATCATCTAAGCACCCAGGAAATTGTTCAGTTTGGTACAGCTACATTATAATGCCCATCTATACTGTTAGCCACATAAAACAATATGTTTGCACCTTCTTATTTTCATTAATTCATCCCGCTTATCCTGAACAGGGTCTCACACACTCATACCTATGGACAGTTTAGACTCTCCAATCACCCTAACTTGCATGTCTTTGGACTGTGGGAGGAAACCCACGCAGACACGGGGGGAACATGCAAACTCTGCACAGAGAGGCCCCAGCCGACAGGGATTCGAACCCAGGACCTCCTTGCTGTGAGGCGGCAGTGCTACCCACTGCACCATCCGTGCCGCCCCACCTTCTTATTTTGTAAAATGAAAATGATCCTTTAAAACGATATAGCAGCTAGTATAAAAGGTAGTATGTGTAATGTAACTAGCACATTAAATCTTTTCAGGGCGCTCTCTCTCAGGGCTCAGACTGGAAGCGACAGCAATGGCTTCACATCCCAAAACAGTTATTTGCTCCCACTTGCCCTGACAAATTTAGTGTGATTCTTACCGCCTTGACTGTGCAGACCAGGCTGCCATATGTGAAGAAAATGAGGAAGACAGGCACACAGAAGTGGCAGCTGAACATGTACATCACATAGGACTCATTGTTGTAGTCTGGGTTGAGGGTGTAGTAATCAGGCCCACAGGAGCATTGCAGGCCCTCAGGAATGTACCTGTGTTGGAAGGGAGGAAAGTACAGATCTCCTTGTGAGCTGTAAGTGATATAAAAATACAAATACAGTGTGGGCTGCTGATTTATCATCAAATGTCTGACCTACCGGGACCAGCCAACAAGGGGTGGGGTAGCACATGACAATGCCATTATCCAGGTGAATATAATGCCAATCATAGCATGGGTGGAGGTGAATTTGAAGCTGCCCATGGGTTTGCAGACCACTATGTATCTCTCAACGGCCAGTACCACCAGGGACCACAGAGCCACCTGACCTGTGCAAGAAAAACAAGATGACAGTGGTTAACTGTACAGCAGGGACTGAAATTCTACCTTGTCAGTTACAGTCTGGCTGGTTTCCCACACTGTTTATGAGTATGATTGATTGCTCAAAGTATTGCATTAACAGTGAAACGAGGTCATCAAGGCGGGATATAATCCTTATAAAGTCTCAAAAGTAAAGTATTGCACTTAATTTAATTTAAGCAGGGATTTCTGACTTGAGTTGTAATTCCCCTTCATTGATTATGTTCTACACATCCAGCAAGGTGTAAACACGCAATAATATAATTGAAGGATCAGTTAACAAGCACAGCAAGTTGTATTCTATAGCATCTTTTGGATGGTTAAATGTCTCACCTCCCACAGTTGACATGAAGCCTTCAATGGCACAGCCCATTGGCCCAAAGACGAAATAACCATTCATGGCAGTGTAGAAGGTAATTGTGAATCCAAAGATGACCATGATCAGACCAGCCACGGCCAAGTTGACAAGGATGAAGTTGAGAGGTTGCCGGAGCTTCTTGTGCTGTGCAGTTACCACCAGTGTCAGGCCATTGATGGGGAAGCCAAAGCAGATGAGGAAGAACATGTAGACAGCCAGCAGCTTGAACTGCCATGGGTCTCCTAGGTAGTACTGGGGGTATTCGAATGGGCTCCTCGCCAACCCCGTCCGGTTGGACATGGGGATATAGAAGTTTTTACCCTCAGTGCCGTTCATCTTCACTTATGTGGGTTCTTGAGAAAGGATGGGAGAAGATCGATGGAGGGGAGGTGAGAAGTCAGACCTCCTCTAGCTGTCAGCTGTGGTGTGCCAGTCCTGTGCTCAGGTACCCTAAGTGTCATTTTATACCCTTCTAAGTCTCACTGGGGATTATACATAGGGGCAGGCTTGTCAGCAGGAAGAGGATTGGGATGAACTGATGGGATTTAAGTTTGGTTATAATGAGCCGTTTGACCACGTTGTTCACTAAGGCTTCTCACTTTGCCTTCCTAGCATTGCAGCTGAGATTTGTGAGGTTTAGAGAGCGAAGGAGGAGTGAGGGCATGGATGGGGCAGCACCTGTCCTTCCTCGCTCAGCTCCTTGCCCTCATTCTGATCTTAACGTCTCTTCATGACTGTCAATCTAGGCTTTACAAGTAGGATGTTAAGCTGCATTCATCCAGGATCTGAATACTGTCCTGATCTTGCTTGAATGTGCCGTATTTTTTTTGTTGTTGTTTTTTTTTTTTACCATCATTCAGTTTTGGGCATTTTTTAAAAGAAGAAAACCAGGAATGTGCATAATGTAAAATTATGAAGATTAATTCATATGACTGTTTAAGCAATTTAAGCAATTGGGACAACAGAGTTTCCATTTAAGTGTGAAAAGATTCATGCAAATGCAAGCTAAACTTTCTGCATGTTGTCAACCCCAACTGTAAGTCATTGTACAAATTTCTTTTTTTTATATAATAAAAATAAAAATAAAGATCTGACAAATTTAATCTGACCCATTTTTTTCTGTAAGTATAACTGTTTTAGAGTCTACTATTACTATTATAGTATACTATACTATATTAGCTTCTTATGAGTAAGTATTATTGTATTCCCCATTATTTAAAAACATTTATTTAATAACATTATATCACAGTGGGATGCAAAAATGTGGGCACCCCTGGTTTCAATATCAGTTACAATGAACCTGTATGTGAAAGCAAACCTGAATTCTAAAGATTATTACTTCGGACTAGACCCAGGTAATTTACTCATTAGGGCTTCAATGAGTCCTGTGAGAATAATTCCTGGGTTGAACTTTATATTCTGAAGTAACTCCACGCCTTCTAAACTATCCAACTGCAGTGGCTGTCCTGTCTGTTGTTAACAACCATGGGTTCCCCTAAACAGTTGACAAAGGTTTTCAGAATGTTTTCACCTTCATTTCACCAAGGTGAAAGTTACAAAAACTACCTATTTCCACTGTCAGAATTATTAGAAAATGGAAGATAAATGGAACAGTTGAAGTCAAGGCAAAGTCTGGAAGACCAAGTACTTCCCGAAAAGACGCATGAAGATTTTGAAAAGGCCACCACAGTCCCCAGACTTGAATATTATTGAAAATCTTTAGAGATCTCAAACATGCCATACATGTAAGGAGGTCAAAGAATATTTCTGAGCTAGAGGTGTTCTGCCAGGAAGAATGGGTAAACATTCTCAAAAGCATTTGCACAGGGCCTTTTTCCCCTGTAAAAAAATGTAATAAAACATAATCTTGCTTTAAGATTTTAAGAAATGTGTCATGTTTAACATTGTACTATTTAGAGGTCAGGTTTGCTTTTGTTTACTTATATTAATTGTAAAAGGCTTTTTGACCAGGGGTGCCCAATGTTTTGCACACCACTGTATTTATGGTCTTCCAAGCCTGTCTTAGGAACAATCTAGAATGCCCCCTTGGTTTTATTGCATTGAAGAGCGTTTTGGTAGCATACTCAAAAACTCTGTTCTGTGTGCAAATCCTGTTGAACCTGAGCAATTGTGACTTGATCAGGCCGTTGAAAGTGTGTTTAGGGTGGAGGCTCTGTTTGAGTAAATATGCATGTGTGTCTGTGTCTTTAAAGAAAACATTTGTGTCTCAAGTGTGTGCTAGTGGAAATGAAGGTCCCTTCTATGTGGTAGTGTCTAAGAAATCTATTTCTTGATTATGTGTGGTGTATTTAACTATTATAGCTCTTTGGTGTGTGTGTGTGTGTTGTGGGTTTGTATGAAGTTATTAAAATCTTCTAAACTATGTTTCCATGTTCTCTAGATGTCATCTAAATTATCTCAAGTAATTGATGGGTAGTTTGGGGCATTTTTCAAAAATGTGTCACGTAAATGTTAGCATAGGCCAGTGCAATGTTTTTGCCTAGAGCCGTGCTGCTGATCTGTAAGAAGGATTAAAGTCATTTTTGCTGAAGCTGATTTCAAGAAGTTGTAGGAGGGACATATCTGGGCCGTGGTTGTCCAGGTACTTCTCCATCCAGAGCTTTACCTCTGGTTGTCCTGCTGCTATGTTTATATTTATGTAAAGACTGTCTATTTCAATGGCGATCCTGTGCTATTTTAGTGTTTTGGTGTATGTATTCCGCGATCCTGTAGGATTCACTGATGCAGTCTGAAACAATGTGTCTCCCCCCTCTGGGACTTCATATGGTATGCTCCAGGACTGTGATGGCTTGTGTATTTTGTGTAATCAAAAATCATAGGTAGAAAATGTATTTATTTTCTAGCAGTGTCTGTATGATGCTATGTATTTCCTGGATTGTGTCTGGATATACGTATGGGTCTAATTAATATCTAATTAGGAAGGGTGGCCTGTAGCGTAGTGGTTAAGGTAAACGACTCGGACACGCAAGGTCAGCGATTCTAATCCCGGTGTAGCCACAATAAGATCAGCACAGCCGTTGGGCCCTTGAGCAAGGCCTTTTACCCTGCATTGCTCCAGTGGAGGATTGTCTCCTGCTTAGTCTAATGAACTGCTCTGGATAAGAGCGTCTGCCAAATACCAATAATGTAATGTAATGTCATTATTGTCTTCAGTCCATGATCACTTTGGCCTTATTGAATGGTTTGATGATTTTTTATTTATTGTTTGCTAGCTGATGCAGGGCTTGGCTCTCTCCTCTGCTGAGGTTGTTCCAATCTTTGTTTGGGGGTTCAGTGCCTTGATCAGGGTGTGGATGTCCTGTGTGGTATGCCTGGAATTTGGCTATTCCTGCATCTCCAATTGGATTTTGGCGTGAAGGCTGTTTCTGACCCCTCAAAAAAGACTGCTAATTTGAGTTTTCTGTGGCATTCCTGGGCTTCTCTTCCGCGGGTTTCTTTTTGTTATTGGGTATAAATGATAGGCCCTCATCCAGCAGACTCAACTGGTGTGAGCAAGTTTTAAACCAGTCATATAATATTATTGTTCCCCTCCCTCTTTGTGGTGAAGCCATTGGTGCAAAATCTTGCCAGCTGCCCTCTCTGTCCAGTGGATGTCATCTTGTGTGGTGCGGAAGTCCCCCTCTGGAAGCTTGGGAACAAGCTGTTTCTGTAGATGTGATTGTTGATCTCCAAATTGCCATCTTTTTTGGTGCTGGTCCTTGTTGTTTATTCCAACAGACAGGATGACTCTCTACACCTTGCAATTCTGTTCTGTTTTCTTCCAGAAGTCCTGCAGCATGGTAGAATGTTGCTCTGGGGTAGCTGCCAATCTGGAGGTCCCTTGTGGAGTAGGACTGGATCCTGGACAGCATCCCAAAGGATGATGTTTGACTTGGTGATTATGATCCTCCAATCCTGAATCTTCTGGCTTGATCTGAGATGTTTGCTTTTCCCCCCTTTATTTAACCAGGCAATAACCTTAAGATTAAAAACCTCTTTTGTGAAGGTGGCCTGACAAAAATGTCTTGTTAGCTGGAAGATTCCATCTTCAACTCTGGCCCTGGTGGCATGGGGGTGGTAGTGGGGGCAGGGTTGGGGTTAGGGGTCAGGATAGGGTTGGGGTCAAGGATAGGGGTGGGTTAGGATAGGGTTAAGCCTAATTTATACTTCTGCATAGAATCTAAGCAGAGGCTACAGTATAGCCTACTGATGGGTGCATCACAGTTCTGGGGTGTGATGGAGGCACAGCAAGGGAAGCAGATAGCATTTTCCTTGAGAAACTTCTGTCTTCAAGAATATGGTCCTGAAACCTCTGCACTTGCTCAGTTGGTGTGGCTTGTGGTGTATGGGATCCTCAACTACCTTGTCAGGTGTTGCCTCTGCTGAGATGTCTGTCTCGTACACAGTGACACAAACTTGGAGAAGAAAGCAAAAGGTGGGAAGGCCACTCTGAACTGTTCCTCGTATTTTTACCCTATAAATATCTGTTTTGAAGGTGAAAAGATTTAGACCAGGTAAGTACCCATCTACATTTGCAGCTTCCAGCTCAAGTAACACATCTCCTAACTCTCCTAACTCTCCTAACGGAGTTTGTGCTGGTGGTGAGCCGTAACGCTCAAGTTTCCAGTCTTGTCCGTATCAATAAGTAATTTATAGATTACTTATCTGTGTGGTTAACATTCCTCTGTATGTAGCACTCCTGTTTCCATGAAGAGATGCTATGCATCAGACCTATGTTCGGTGTAGTTTGGTTAGAAAGATTCACAAGGAGATGTGACATAAACCATTCTCTATAAACCAACTTAGCAATGAAACATGTAAAATACAATATCCCCTCACAACATAAAGCTATTGTATTGGGAATGTGGAGGGTATAAAACAAGACTGCACATTGTCCTTTTATTTCCCAAAGTATCAAAATAAATAAATTCAAGTTCCTGTTATTTTAGTTTGTACACTATAGAGTGGGTAGCACATTACTTGAATCACTCGCCATAAGGCTGACATAACACTGTCAAACACATGACATAACTGTCACAAGATGGCGTAACAGATGACGTCAGGTTATGTCTAATGACATAAAACTCATACTTTCATTTCAGTTTTATGATAGCAACATCTGTCATAACATTTATTGATAAAAGTATGAGTTTAATATCATTCAACATCAACTGACTTCATCTGTTATGCGATCTTGTGACAGCTGTTATGTCATGTATATGACAGTGTTATGTTAGACTTATGACGAGGGATCATAAGTCTAACATAACCAAAGACAGTTTCACTGTCGTTTTATTGCCCTTCTGATCACTGATCTCCCTGGTAGAAAAATAAATAAATAAATAAATAAAAAAACAATTGTGCATGTGTCATTCAATACATGATCCTGGTGAAAATCAGTTCCGTTGCTCCTTCGAAGGAAGTCCGAAGCGGTTGGCCGCACTGGTTTCAAACATTCCCTATCTGGAGTTGTTCACTGGGACAGGCTCGGACAGACGCGTCATCAACTTCCAGCATGGGTTGAACCCATAATAAATCCAGGAGAAAAAGAACCTGCGCACATAATATAAAATAGATTCAATTAGCTAGAATGTTCACTTTCTATTATATTAAGCATGATACCTCATTCATTTCTACTTCATCATTCAAAACTGTGAATAGAATCAGTAACGGTAACATTACCATCTAATTAAATTTAAGCTTGTGAACAATGTATTCAGCTCATATGCTTAATTATGACCCATCACAAAGTTGAAGGCTCTTTTTACTTGAAAACCCAATGGACCTAGCACAATGTAGCTAGCTACATGAAATAAACTGCTCAGTTTAACACAAAATATAAAGATACAGAATGTGTCAATGTAATATTCAAACATTTCACAATACATTTTCATTAACCAACTTGGTTTTTTGAACAGTATGTGAGTCTATCAAAGAGAATTAGGCTTTAAACATTTGCATTTTCAAGCTAACACTGGGCTTTAGTTGGCCACATGGGTGGCTACGTTAGCTAAGGTTAGCTAGCTAACTTAACTAGCTGACTAGTTCCATGTAGAAACGGTAGAAACGTGGATAAAATACCGACAAAGCCTGACTTTTCACGTTTTGCTATCATATTTATAAAAAAGCTTTCTAAAGAAGTACTTAGTTCTATTAGAAAATGTTGAACATATTGAAAACAGCATTCTGGGTAATGCCCAGTAGAAGAAGATGGTGCGCTCTGATGAACATATAACACAGGGAATGCAGACTTCAAGTAAGAAACAACCTCAGAAAGTACTTCCTGAGAAAGCTTTTAAAAATATGATCGCAAAATGTGAAAATATTTGGTTATTTCATATCAATACTTGTAAGGTACTCTTTTATTAGCGACCTGACTATTAACCCATGGGAGCCAGGCTTTGTCTATCTTTCATCCACGTTTCCAAATCGTTTAGATTAATCATGTTACATATGTTTTAAAAATGATTAGTTCAAATTTTATTGGTGACTTACAACACGCCATCTGTATAAAAACAACTGATTTATTAATCATTTACAAATGTATTAAATAATTTTTTGGTAGGAGTAACCTACAAATCATATGTAAATGTTTAGTTAACATAACTCATTGTTTACCAATCATTTACACATGTTTTATTCATGAATAGTTCAATAGTTAGTTCATGACTTACAACATATTATCTACAGTATATATGAACAAATTATGTATTAATAATTTACAAATAATTTGTTCATGATTAGTTCATCAATAACTAGTAACTTATAAATGACTTATAAGGGACTGTTATAAACTTTTACCCTGGATCCAAATGCAGAAATCCTTCTCATCGGACGTGACCTGTTGTGAGGCCATAAGGTAAGCAGTCAGTTTAATGACCCTCATATTGCCCTATATGTCCAGAAGCTTGAGCTAGGCTAGGTCATCATAGAGGATTTGTACCTTGGCAGTGTTCAAAAGCCAGCAGAAGTAAGTGTTTTAAAAAGCAAATATCTTGAGCAATGGACACCCTAGCTCTCTGATTCCCTGTATGAACTGCATCAAGCTCAAAGAGAACTTTAACCTGAGAAACCAGCAGAAAGCCACCGCTCCTCTGCGTCATACACCAAGCATTTCTGTACAACCTACTGAAGACAGCTTAGGAGGAACAGTCTTCAGCATCCACCATATGTGGATCCTCTTGAAGATGATGGAATATTACATCCGATACCTTTCTGTTCCAAATTCCAGAGAGCCAGAAGCCCTTCACCTACAGGGTGAAGGCACTACAAGGCACTACTTGGCTGTCCAGCATTCCTTCTTCAGCCAGATAAATCAGCACCTGAAGAGGAAGCTTCATTTGAACTTCATTTGATCCAGAGTCAGATGTTGAAATATGCTCTAAAGTGATAACCCTTAGTACAACAGTGACCACAATTTAGCTAGGATCCGGTCGCTTTGAACATTTCTCTGAATTAAGAACTGAATTTCTTTGAACCGTTCTCTGATTAAGGCTACAGCTAGACTTCCTCACATTGCCCACAGCTTTGCCAACTCCACAGAGGCCCGCAGTTGTGCCTATATTAATGAGCATAGCTTAATGAGGGTAGTATGAACATAGCTTATTGGTCGTCTTACTCAGGCAAAGCTACAGAGAGATTAAACTAATCCTCTTCTTACTCCAAGCAAACATTATATTGTTAAGATAATATCAATAATATTGATAATATCAATATCAATAAGATATTGATCTGTAAGCAGATGGGTAAATCATGTCACAATTGCAAGGAATCTGTGTGGCCAAATGGAGACAGTAATTGACATGTGAAAAGGTGATTGGGAGGGAGAGACAGAGAAACTCCTGATACCAACAACAGCCAGGAGAATACAAGCATAGGTGATCAAAAGAACTACACAGTCCAACCATTTAGAGTTGAGTTGGTGAATAGGTGATCAAATGGCTACTCCGACCAACCATCTAGAATTGAAATAGTATTTAAGGTCACTGTTCTTACAAACCAGGATTGCATGCCGCATCCTTGACTCAATGCTGCTCAATGCTTGACTCAAGGCGAACACTCAAACCTGTCTCATGAGGTCTTGAACACTCTTGAACATGAGGTCTTGAGGTCAATCAATGTAAGGCCACTGGTGCCTGTTTCATCTGATCCAGAAGCTCCCCTCATCTTGACCCCTGCAACTTTCCTCACACAGAAGATTGGTGCAAGTTTACTCCCTCTCTGAGAGTTCTCCCAGGGAGACTTGTTCAAGTACCAGTGGAAGGCAAGCTTTGGCAGGCACATTCTGGGCCCGATGGTGCAAACAGTACCAAAACACATTACAGAGTTGTCAAAAAATGGCAAAGCAAAATACCTAACTTAAAAGAAGAGGGTGTTGTTCTCTTGAAGGGCAGTCAGTCAAAACGTAACAAATGGCCAATGGGAGTCATTGCAAAGATTCGTCCCAGTACATTACATTACATTACAAGGCATTTAGCAGACGCTCTTATCCAGAGCGACGTACAACGAAGTGCAGATCAAACACAAGTACAAGTGTGAAGAGGACCTGAGAGGACAGTACGGTTCCGAGTCCTAGTGCAACCATACAGATACAATCGGAACCCTTGAAGATCAACATCCAAACTAGCATACCACAGTTGGCAGCTAGAATACCCCAAGTACAACAATACAATACCACCGTGGGACCAGGACAGACAGCAGTCGTGAGCGAGAAGTGCAGGTGTGGAGAGGGGGAGGTGCCAGACGGCACAAAGTGGCAGAACGGAGGAGTCTTGCTGGTGTATAGATCTTGATAAGTGATTGAATATATACAGGGGCTGATCCCTTAACTGCCTGGTAGGCCAGCACCAAAGTTTTAAATTTGATGCGAGCTATAACAGGCAGCCAGTGGAGGTTGCTGAGCAGGGGGGTGACATGTGAATGTCTGGGAACATTGAATACCAGACGGGCTGCAGCATTCTGGATCAGTTGTAGGGGTCTGACGGCAGATGCTGGGAGGCCAGCCAGCAGAGAATTGCAATAGTCCAGGTGGGACAACACCATTGCTTGGACAAGGAGCTGAGTGGAGTAGGTGGTGAGAAAGGGTTGGATTCTCTGGATGTTGTACCGGAAGAACCTGCATGCCCGGGTCACCGTAGCGATGTTCTCGGAGAAGGACAGCTTGTTGTCCATCATCACTCCAAGGCTTCTTGCACTACGGGATGAGGTCACTGTGGTATCCCCTAGTGAGATGGAAAAGTCGGAGAAGGGAAAGGTTAGAGCAGGGATGAAGATTACCTCCGTCTTACCTGGGTTGAGCTTTAGATGGTGGTTGCCTATCGAGCTCTGGATGTCTCTCAGACAGGCGGAGATACGGGTAGAGACCTGTGTGTCTGATGGGGGGAAGGAGAGAAAGAGTTGGGTGTCATCGGCATAACAATGATATGAGATGCCATGAGCAGAGATAACAGGGCCAAGGGATCTTGTGTAAATGGAGAAGAGGAGGGGTCCGAGGACTGAGCCCTGAGGGACTCCTGTAACAAGGGGGCGAGGGGTTGACACTCTTCCAGCCCAGGTCGCCTGGGAGGACCGGCCAGAGAGATAAGATTTAATCAAGTCTAAGGCTGTGCCACAGATCCCTTTAGATGCCAGGGAGGCTAGGAGGATGGAATGGTTGACCATGTCGAATGCTGCAGAGAGGTCAAGAACGATCAGGACAGAGGAGAGGGAGGCTGCTCGTGTAGCCTGAAGGGATTCATTGACAGAGAGGAGTGCGTTCTCCGTCGAGTGGCCAGGTCTGAAGCCAGAGAGAGCTGGTTGGAGGCAGCTTGTTCAATGGATTTGGATAGAAAAGGAAGGAGAGATAGCGGGCGGTAGTTTTGAATGCAGGAGGGGTCCAGAGTGGGTTTCTTTAGGAGTGGGGTGATGTAGGCCCTCTTGAATGATGAGGGAAAACAGCCAGAGGACAGAGAGGAGTTAAAAAGGGGTGGCCTGTAGCGTAGTGGTTATGGTAAATGACTGGGACATGCAAGGTCGGTGGTTCTAATCCCGGTGTAGCCACAATAAGATCCGCACAGCCGTTGGGCCCTTGAGCAAGGCCCTTAACCCTGCATTGCTCCAGGGGAGGATTGTCTCCTGCTTAGTCTAATCAACTGTACATCACTCTGGATAAGAGCATCTGGCAAAATGCCAATAATGTAATGTAACAAGGGAGGTGACAAACGGGAGGAGGTTTGAGGGGATGGGGTCCAGGGCACAAGTAGTAGGGCGGTGGGAGAGCAGGAAGTGAGACACATCAGCATCTGTAAGGGGACAGAAAGAGGAGAAACGGGGGCAGGCACACAGCAGGTGCTGCTGATATCTGCAACCTTCTCGTCAAAAAATACTGCAAAGTCATCAGCAGTGAAGGAGGACTGAGATGGTGGGGGAGGTGTGCTGAGGAGAGAGGAGAAAATGGAGAAGAGTTGACGAGGGTTAGAGGTGGAATTTTGAATTTTTGTTTGGTAGTCATTTATTTTGGCAGTGGTGATAGCGGAGGAGAATGCCGCCAGGAGAGACTGGTAGAAAGACAGGTCCGATGGGTCCTTTGATTTCCTCCACTTCCTCTCAGCTGCACGTAGGCTGGGCCTGGAGGAACGTAGAAGGTCAGAAACCCATGTACTGGGAGGGGAGGATTGAGCAGGCCTGGAGACAAGAGGACAGAGAGAGTCAAGGGCTGAGGAGAGAGAGGAAAGCAGGGTGGAAGATGTGGAATCGGTGGGTAGTTTGGAGAAGGATTCAGGAGGAGGGAGAGAAGCGGTGACTCTGGGAGCAAGCGAGGAGGGTGATAGAGAGTAGAGGTTACAGCAGACTGAAACAGCGGGGATGAGAGAACGGGACGGAGGCAGGGAAGCAAGGGGGATGGAGAAGGAAATAAAGTGGTGATGTGTAAAGGGGTAACAGTGGGATTAGATCTAGAAGGTCTAGAAGGTTTCCACCCTTGTGGGTTGGGGGAGAGTGCTGCAGGGAGAGTTCAAAGGAGTGAAGTAGTGGTAAGAAGGTAGCAGACTGGGAGGCTTCCAGGTGGATGTCAGTAGAGTGGTCAGGAAAGTGGAAATCAATCAAGGTGGCCTGACATCAGACCACAGATACCTTCTCAAGACCCATCTTAGAGGTGAGACTTCTTCAGTCCCCAGAACATTAGGAGATATCTAAATATGTTAATGTGGCATCATTAAAGATGCCACACGAGGAGTGTGTTGGAACTGTTTTTCTTAGTTTATTCACTCTCCTCTAGTGACTGTGACATACTTCCTGTATCCATACTTCCTGTGATTGTGCTTCCTGTAATTGAATAGAAGAGGAGTTCCAATCAGGAAATTCCTTCTCTCCAGCAGTATCACAGCAAGGTAGTCTTGTGTTTCAGTGTGAGATAAATCTTTAACCGTCCCATTGTTGACAACCCTTTGAGTGGCATTATCTATAAGTTTATTATCAATTACATTCATCTGTGTGTTTTTCATAAATTATTGTGGGAATTTGGTACAATTGATAACATTCATGGAACATGTAACAGAGGCTGTGTCTCAAATTGCAGACTTGTGGACAAGTTAGCATGTAATTTTATTTGATTACTATTTGGTTGCTAACTTGGTTGAGAATTTCAATAGCAATCCAATAAATGCAGTTGGCTATCTTGGTGTGCTTTCTGGCAAGGACATGCTACCACTTCCACAAAGCAAAAATGCTGTCTGTTATTTAGTATAACTTGCCATCTACAAAACATTGGTCACAAATACATTGCCAACTCACGATTTCAGGCTCTGTTTCACAGTTTTTTTACATGGAGGGCAATGCATCTCACACTATAAATGTGATTTACTATTTTGGTGGGAAGCATTTAATCTCACATTAAGACAGCCCTGAAAATTGGCAATATCTGGCTAGATTTTAGCTGTAGAGTGAATGTTAATCTACTGATTTCTCCATTTAAATTATTCAAGGAACTCTTATTAGTTGATTTCTATCTGTGCCAAGCATCACGTTTCAGGTCTGTTTCGCCATGTTTTATGTTTATTCATGTTGTCTTAGTCACGTAGTGTCTTATCATGTATTATGTTAGTCTAGGTTCGTCATGTTGTTTAGTTATGTTTCGTTACGATTAATTTTCTTGTCATGTTTAGTTATGTTTCGTTACGATTTATTTTCTTGTCATGTCTAGTTATGTTTCGTACGATTATATTACCTTGTTATGTTGATTGGTTATCGTCTTAGTTTCGCTTTGTGTTATGTTTTGATTTATGTTTATTGTTACGTTAACTGGTCGTTGTTTATGCATACACTTTTACATGTCTTTCCGCAAACCTTGCGTTCCGCCTTTTCTCTCTCTCTCCTTCTGTCATTCACTCCCTAAGTGTTTCCATTTGTCTATTTACTAAAACTACTAACGCTAGATCAGGATTGGGTAGAAACTAACAAACTAATCATGTGTTCATGTTACCTTACGTTTCTCGTGCATGTCATTTACTAATTTACTAATGCTAGGGCAGGATAGGTTTATTACTAACGATTACTAATCTCCTTGTTAAACTCCTTGTTAAAACCTTGTCATCCATCGCACCTGTTTTCCATTTCCTTGCTACGCTCTAACTAATTGTCTACACCTGTCTACACCCGCGTTTATAGCCCAGTCGCGCTACTGTTCACTGCGAAATTGTCTGCCTCTAGTCTTACTACGCAACTCTTGAGCATTATTTTCTGATTGATTCACGTTAAGATCCTAGCCTGTTTTACCGACCATCGTTATTGATTTCTGTTTCGTTGACCATTGTTTGTTTTTGACCACGTCCTCGCCTACCGTCTTTGTACTTTTGCCTCGCTGATTGATTTATGGTTTCGACTTCCGCATCGCCCTCGACTACGACTCTGCCTACCGTCCGCCTATACATCTGCCCCGCTGACAGCTCTCCTGCTACCGGACCTCCCTGCACGTTTACCGACTACGAGTTTGCCTCTTCCCTCGGCACCGTGCTTTTTGTTTGTTTATCGTTTGTTTGGCTGGATCTACGTGTATGGACTTTGCTTGTTGTGACTACGCTCCTGGGATTCGTCCCAAATAAAGCCCTGACGGGACTTTATTCCATTATTGTTTCTGAGTTGTGCATTTTGGGTCCAACCCCCACGCACCCGTCTCACCAAGCCTGTGTTAGCAGATCTACATAAATCCAAAAGCAAGTAAACCAGAGCTATCTGATGTCTGCTGGGTTAATTATTGTAGTCTAAGTGAATATACGGTTGAATTTTATTACTATTAGCCAAACAATGTCTCATTAACATTGAATTACGGTACATGTGAAGTTTCCAAGTAACGTTAGTGCAGTACTGCAGAGATATGTTTAGAGAAACGCTCGCTGGCAAGCAAGCAAGAGATAGCTGTCCAGCCAGGCAGCAAGCAACATGGATAGAGATAGATCGCAAGAGAGTGATTGGAAAAAAGAATCCTTTGTATATTTCGGTACTAAAGCTGATCGCCGCAGACAACATGTTTGGACTCCACAGAACAGTGAAAGAGCTTGAGCAAGCTACCACAGAAGCTCTCCGCAGGATGGGGCATCTTCTTACATGGTCATGTGGTAATATTGCGAAGCCACAATGCATGTGCTGAAATTGACCAAGATTTTGGAATATTGAATCATTCCCAGGGGAGGCATTAGAAGGGATGGGATTAACTAGTCAAACCATTTTTTATGTAAAGTAATTATTGAGTTTATATTTCCATTGAGAATATCTGCCTATTTTTGGGCTTTCGCCAATGAATGGGGAGGACAGGGTTTCAAGTTCTTTTTGCGACTAGGCATTGCAATTCTCTCTTTAACCACTTGGGGTTAGGGCTTCACTTTGGGAGGCTTGTTATTGGTGCTTGGCCTCAAAGCACACTTTCCATTCCCAGTAGTCATCGCATTTTCAGAGCTGACAGCAAAGAAGAATTGTAAAAAAAAATATCCAGCAACAATATTTATATCATATGAGCAGTGGCCACAGGACACATGGAGTTTATGTACCTTTGCTTTTATATAGGTTTGTTCATACATACTAGCTTGACACTGTTACTGACAGGAGATGGCTATACAGTATTAAAGTTAAGATTACTTTCTAATACCACTATACCAATAATTGGAGACATGTGTACATACAGTGTACACAAAATAAAACTAAATTTATTAAAATCCCCCCAAAAACTTAACTTACTTACTTTTAGCCTTTTTTATAGTTTAGCACTTAATATCTCAAATTCTAAGTCAAGGATCAACCAGAACTACTATTATATTTGTGTGGGTACTTGTGGACAAGAATGGTAAAGATATTGAGAGGCATTCAAATTCCACATGAGTTTTTCCAAAGCTGCACGCAGATGTCCTCAAGTGTCCCCAAATCTCTCCAAATACAAAACATCTCTATATCTTTTTGTCCAGACACATTAATGATCCGAAAAGCTTATTGTTCTATGAAAACACATTTTTTGATAGAAAATTAACCTTAACATGTGTTTTCTATTAGAGTATGTTTTTATAAAGCATGCCAGTGTCCAAAAAGCTCTCCAAACAGGATTACTCAATCTAACACTTTCTAACCAATCTGCATCACATTTTAAATGGAACTTTATTCCAAAATTAGGTTAACCAGAGCCCCATTAGCCAGTACAATTACAGGTTTATCTTTAGCAAGTCCAAATTGTGTAATTACGCTTGTCTGTATCTTAATTCTGTGATGCAAGTGCAGTGATATTCCTAAACTGTCTGTCACCTGAGAATGACTTATTATACCTTGTTGGAAAGGGTAGGAAACCCCGTAATGTTTTACATTAGTTTGGTACTAACAGCATTTGCTTAGGCATAGTCCCAGCAAAAATATAGTTATCTCGAAAATGGCTGAATGGATTACGAAATAAACTTCAATGTTAGTCAGAAAACAGTTGTAGGTTCATAATGAGGTGGGATATTTGGTTCCATAAATATGTCTGTATCAAATAATATGCAAAACACTTGTATTTCTCCCAAACAGCAAATGGAATAAAACTGAGTTAAGAAAAAAACATTTTATTCATGCAACTTCTGAAATATATATTTCTGTTCTTATATTGGAACATGATTTTTTCACATAGAGAAATGGTATCAAGGATTGTTATAATATGCCTTTTATTGTCTGAGTCTGTGGCCAGGTCAGGGTTGTAAACCATGAACGTAGTGTAGGGGTGGGGGAGCTTTATTGCCCTGCTTTGCAGATAAGAGGCTGATAAGAATCTAAACAGCTGTTCTCCCTTTATTATATATATTAATTTATTTGTGTGTGTTAGTATAAAAGAACACATTTGAGATTTCCAAATATTAATTTTCCAAAAGATTACATTTTACAGAGACATTTTTGTATTTAATTTAAAGAAGTAACATATTGCTGTAGCAATTGACTACTTTTTACAAAAAAAGTAAGTAGCCAACCAAAGTCTACAGAAGAACTGTGGCAAGTTCTCCAACATGCTTGGGACAACCTCCCTGCAGGATAGCGTTGGCTATCTCAAAGAAGTGATGCAGTTTTAACGCCGAAGGGTGGTCACAAAAAATATTGATTTGATTCAGTTTTTGACTATTCTGCCAAATTACTCAAATGTATAGTAAGTTTATTTAGGACCTTTCATTTAATTATTTTTGAAAGAATCTTATCAGTATAGAATGTTATACAGGTGCCTAAGACTTTTGCACAGTACAATGTTTATTTTACTGAAAAATATATACAGTGGGCTCCAGAATTATTGGCACATTGGAATTATTTTCTCACTAATAACTTGGTGCATATGTCAGCTTCTGGTAGGTCGGGTGGGATGGAGAGAGTCTGAAATTACATTAAATTACATTATCTCTGGCATAATAGCCTCCTTTACTATTGAATGTGTAACAAGTGTTCATTGCATTTTAATTGAAATTCAATCTCAACCTGAATTGAAGGTGTGAAATAACTGGTTAAACATGTTTACCTCAAAACAAATTTGGAATATAACTAAGTGGAATTATTTGCAAATGGTTCAATAAACAACCTGACACAAGTATTTCTGATGCATGAATTTATTGGTCTAGTACTACATTTTTATAATTATTTATAAAATATGTACAGCAATCGATGACATGATCAGGACAGCAAAATAATTGTGAGCCCCACAATGACACAAAAAAAAAAATTAATCACAAACTTCAAGACCAAAACCAAAACGTTAGTGCAGCTCCATTGAGTGAAACCTGTGCACCTGCCAATCTCCCTTGGTGTCTCATGACTAAGAGGGCAGGTTCTATACAGAGCATTGAAAGGAACAATGGAGTGGAGAGGAGAATTGCCATGACGCACTGCCATTTTGTGTGACCTAATTTCACATTGCTTCATGTAGAATAAGAGGTAATAAGAGGTCTTGTGTATCTCTTATGCTGGTTTGTCTTGCCCATGTGTTTGTAGCCAGACCCTGATTTCGCAGTCTTGGAGTTTTAACTCTAACATATCCTGTGCTGCCCAGGCTCTGTTTGGTGCAGGTGAAGGTCTTGTCAGGTGAACCTGACAGAGGAGCTGATACAATCTTAAAGGGACAGCTTAGAAATGGGAAACTGTTTTAGCAGTGGATACAGCCAGAATCACCACATAGCAGCTTGGCTTGATGTCCTGCATTCGCTATAAGCAAGACAGCAAACACATGGTTTGTGAGCTGTAATGACATTGCTTTGTAAAAAATATTGTCCCTTTATGCTAACAGAAAGTCAGAGCTTTGGAGAGCTGCAACAACAACACTGTTCATGTTAAGAGGGTTACATGATGTTTGGGAAATATCAGCACATATTTTCAAAGTCAAATCAATATATTTACATTTTAAAAATGTATATATATCCTTTGAATCATAGAAATATAAGCTTCTTTGAAACAGTTCATGAAATAGTGAAAAGGGTGAGAACTTCCTGATCTGAGTGAGGGTGGAGACAGATGGCAGTTCCTATGCTGGAGAAACAGAAGAGACCTCTGTCTTGCTTGAAGATACAGAGGAAGACTCATCATCACCCAATGGGTTCTTTCCACAGAAGAGTGTAGTCA
Source organism: Conger conger (assembly GCF_963514075.1). Lineage (NCBI taxonomy): Eukaryota > Metazoa > Chordata > Actinopteri > Anguilliformes > Congridae > Conger > Conger conger. The sequence continues at coordinate 4,717,119 of NC_083769.1, forward strand.
GCATGCAGTTACGGAACTGCAAAGAAAAAGAAAGACATTCAGAAATCAGCACTACATGTTCGTATGTTATCTTCCAGCGTATATCTTGTCCTGGAACATAATAACCTGATACAAGGACTGAATTGAACATATTTGATCCCCATTGCTGAATGTAATGCAGCCCTCTGGAGCATATCCAGAGTTGAATATCCATGCCTTGCGAGTGTCTTATATCTATATTCCCATGAAAGCTAAGCTCACCTGTTTGTTTAGGAGCACATAGATGATGGGGTTGAAAATGGCTGAGGTCTTGGCGAAGAAGGCTGGTACAGCCATGCTCTGGGCAGTGAATGACATTCCCTTGTTCATGAAGATGTAGCCAGCGTAGCTAGCATAGGGGCACCAGGCCAACAGGAAGCCAAAAACCATCAAGATGACCATGCGTGTCACTTCCTTCTCTGCTTTCTGGGTGGAGGCAGATTCCTGCTGTTGAGCTGCAGCCTGGGAAGAGAGAGGATAGGACAGACAAACAAGGTCAAAATTGTCGTACAAGAGTGAATCATCTAAGCACACAGGAAATTGTTCAGTTTGGTACAGCTACATTATAATGCCCATCTATACTGTTAGCCAGATAAAACAATATGTTTGCACCTTGTTATTTTGTAAAATGAAAATTTTGTAACTAGCACATTAAATCTTTTCAGGGCGCTCTCTCTCAGGGCTCAGACTGGAAGCGACAGCAATGGCTTCACATCCCAAAACAGTTATTTGCTCCCACTTGCCCTGACAAATTTAGTGTGATTCTTACCGCCTTGACTGTGCAGACCAGGCTGCCATATGTGAAGAAAATGAGGAAGACAGGCACACAGAAGTGGCAGCTGAACATGTACATCACATAGGACTCATTGTTGTAGTCTGGGTTGAGGGTGTAGTAATCAGGCCCACAGGAGCATTGCAGGCCCTCGGGAATGTACCTGTGTTGGAAGGGAGGAAAGTACAGATCTGTAAGTGATATAAAAATACAAATACAGTGTGGGCTGCTGATTTATCATCAAATGTCTGACCTACCGGGACCAGCCAACAAGGGGTGGGGCAGCACATGACATAGCCATTATCCAGGTGAATACAATGCCAATCATAGCATGGGTGGAGGTGAATTTGAAGCTGCCCATGGGTTTGCAGACCACTATGTATCTCTCAACGGCCAGTACCACCAGGGACCAGAGGGCCACCTGACCTGTGCAAGAAAAACAAGATGACAGTGGTTAACTGTACAGCAGGGACTGAAATTCTACCAGTTACAGTCTGGCTGGTTTCCCATACCGTTTATGAGTATGATTGATTGCTCAAAGTATTGCATTAACAGTGAAACGAGGTCATCAAGGCGGGATATAATCCTTATAAAGTCTCAAAAGTAAAGTATTGCACTTAATTTAATTTAAGCAGGGATTTCTGACTTGAGTTGTAATTCCCCATTAATTGATTATGTTCTACACATCCAGCAAGGTGTAAACACGCAAGAATATAATTGAAGGATCAGTTAACAAAAACAACCTGGTCAGCACAGCAAGTTGTATTCTATAGCATCTTTTGGATGGTTAAATGTCTCACCTCCCACAGTTGACATGAAGCCTTCAATGGCACAGCCCATTGGCCCAAAGACGAAATAACCATTCATGGCAGTGTAGAAGGTAATTGTGAATCCAAAGATGACCATGATCAGACCAGCCACGGCCAAGTTGACAAGGATGAAGTTGAGAGGTTGCCGGAGCTTCTTGTGCTGTGCAGTTACCACCAGTGTCAGGCCATTGATGGGGAAGCCAAAGCAGATGAGGAAGAACATGTAGACAGCCAGCAGCTTGAACTGCCATGGGTCTCCTAGGTAGTACTGGGGGTATTCGAATGGGCTCCTCGCCAACCCCGTCCGGTTGGACATGGGGATATAGAAGTTTTTACCCTCAGTGCCGTTCATCTTCACTTATGTGGGTTCTTGAGAAAGGATGGGAGAAGATCGATGGAGGGGAGGAGAGAAGTCAGGCCTCCTCTAGCTGTCAGCTGTGGGGTGCCAGTCCTGTGCTTTCTTTCTTTTTTTTGTGAGTGTGGTTTTATAGCTGTTTAAGTCCTGGGGATTTTACACTTAGGGACCTTTGCCTTCCAAGAATCGATTGGATTTGTGAGGTATTGACCTGTGAGGGCATGGACAGATCAGCTGCTCCTCGCCATCATTCTGACGTTTTGTTGTTTCAGTCTCTTCACAGGAGTCCAGGTTTTACATGTGTGTGATGTGAAGTAGCATTAATCCATGATCTGAATAAACTTTCTCTGAATATGCCTTCTTTGTTACTCACTCAAGTTCAGCATTTCATAGAAGAGGAAAATAAGAAATACACATACTTCATAAAATAAAAAAAATCATTCATCTGGATTAATCTTAACTTAAAAATTACTTTTGGTCCCTTAAAAAGTGGGAGGCACATATAGAAACTGTTGTAATTCCTACACCGTTCACCTGATTTGGATGTACATACCCTCAAAGCTGAAAGTCTGCAGTTAAAGCATATCTTGTTTGTTTCATTTCAAATCCATTGTGGTGGTGTATAGAGCCAAAAAGAGGAGAATTGTGTTGATGTCCCAATATTTATGGACCTGACTGAATAGATTATTAACTTCGTTGTTCATTATATACACTTTTTTCTTCATTTTTATGAAGGGTGCCAATAATTCTGGAGCCCACTGTAAATAAAATTACAAATGTCAAATATCAACATCAAACATATCAACCAGTGATGGCTGCTGAGCTTAGATTTGTAGAGGCATAAAACATTATCTTGATTATTCATGGATAAGTGACAAAGTACTCAATACTGCACTGTTGATACTGTGTACATGCACCTGTCATTCCTGGGGGCAGTGTTGTGAGCATAGTTGGCATCATGTGCTAAGAACATGGATCTTGTAAGTGAGCTAATGTTGGGATTAGGAAGTATTGAACTTCAATTCATTTTCTGTGAAGAGTAAATATTTTCATACATCATGTTTGTGACTTGCATAAGTGTCACGAAAATGTGCCCTGCACGGCTCGCATTGGCTCCTGGCTGGCAACGACTTGCTGTCACAATGATCTCGTCCTTGGTCGAGTGTTGGGCAATATGTCTACTCACTGAATTGTTACTGGACTGACGCAGTCCCATCTTGAGCAGATCTAGGCATATGCTCATATGGGGTACAGGTGCCCTTTAAGTGTTAGAGGCTTAGGTCTTAGGGATACTAATCACAGTTAATGGGTTAGTCAGGTTTTTGGTTTATTTTCTGATTTTTATTCCAAACAGGCCCTTAATGTATTTTACTGTATGCACAGTGCAAGTGGGTGCTTGGCTGGAGGCGACACCGGCTAATTTCAGCAGACCAGTCGGTAACTGGCATCTGACCTTGCTGATGGTAAAGTAAAAGATGCATGTATTTTACTGGGCATTCAAGAACACTATACCCTACCATTACCTTTACAGCTCAGAAAGGTAATGTAGTATCAAATTAAAACGAAATTAAAATGAAATACTGTATAAATCGCCTGAACCCTATAAGGTAAACAACGATTCATCTGCTGAACTACCTTGCAGTGTTTGAGTGCAATAATGCTGTGTGGGTTTCTATCTTGCATAAACCTAAACAAAATGGAGCCTGCAACTGTGTAATTCAGTCCTCAGCACTGTCCATACAGCAATGGCACAGCTGCGCCACCTGTGCAGACAGAAATATAGGCTGACCTCGCTTAAGAAATGCTGGGACATCTACACAATTCTGCAAACACATCGGTTTATAAAGGTATGACTTGTTGCTGAAGCACTTATACAAAACACAAGAAATATATTTAAAAAAAATAATGTTTGCAGCATAAAGGCAAGTGTGAGAATACAGGAACTTTGTTTCTAAGATTAGCAGCCACCCCCCAAGGGGGATTTGAAGAGCCTAGGAAACTACGCACATGCGATTAACGGCGCTAATAGTCACTAACGAGATGTAGACAAAGCCCCTGCGGTTTGCGCCCGCTAATCCGCAATCCTGCGACAATTGGATTCACACCTTCCGCTCCCTACAAACAGGAAGGCCTCGTTCAGAGCGAGGGGAAGAGGCGAGCTCGTGAAGGCAGGTGACACCTGTCTCCCTTAATTAGCGTTGAGTTTCCCCCTGACATTGTTCCGCAGGCTTCTCGAGTTCGCACGCACCGTAATCGCTCCGTCCTCCGCCTCTCTGCACGCTCACGCCGCGGCTGCTCGAGTCACTCATCCAGACACAAATGTGCAAGCGTGCGTCGAGGGTGCATGTTCAGTGCTGTCGATAGGATATTGTAATGTCTGTTTTAGGTTAGGTCAAAGAATGCAAGGAACTGCACCATAAAAATAAAATGTAATAAACATAAAACGTAGAGAATGGGAAAAAACATCTGGAAGTACAGGACATTGTTCAAAATAAGTCATTAAATATTCAATTAGCCAACACTATTAGCCAATAATGTGTTTTTTTTTTTTTTTGCTGCATTACAAAAAGGTTTGCAGCTGCATTATTTATATTGTGTATGTGTTTATGCTTTAAAATTAGCCAAACAAATTTTTGCAGTTCAGCTGGTTAAATTCCCTAATATTTGTTGTCAGATCTTCTCAAAAGACATAAGGCAGTAAGACACCATCTATCCTCATGGATTTTCTCACATCTTTCTCGGTTTGTTTCAGTTTCAATCCTTCTAGAAGATGAGCCCCATTTTAATTGAAGCTTATTGGAAGCAAGCATGGCCATGTGGTATCATCGCTAACAGGAACAATGTGTCTCCACGTCTACAAAAAAAAGGGCATTTTTCATTTTCACACAAGAAAGCAGTTGCTTTCAGTGTCAAAACTGATACTAAACGGCTCAACAACATTGCATTACATTAATGTAATCAACAAGAATGATAAGAGTGCAATTGAGCTCAATTAATATTTTATTTAACCAGAGAGCCCTGGCAGAGAAGGCAGCAATGCAGCACAGACAAAATTAACAATTTAACAGAAAAAAACTACACTACTGTTCTCATCATGCATAAGAACAGAATTAAATACTTTTTTCCAGGCTGAAGGATTGTCTGCACCAAGTAACCCAGCCCATATTTAAATAATAATCAACTATAAAAAAAATCTGCTGATTATGATGATTCAACCTGTTGTGGCATTGCCATTAGAAATGCATTCACCTTGATCGGGGGGAACATATTCCAGTCACTCAATCAGTAGATGTATTTGTCATGGCCTGGATCCCAGCCATGTCAGGCTGATCCAGGGAATCCCATAGAATCCCATAGAGCAGGTATGGTATGTAGGACAGCCATCCACTCTTGGCTGAATTAAGAATATCATACAAAGAACAGGACCACAAAACCCTTTGCCCATCCCTTCCCCAAAAACTGAGAACCATCTTTCATCCATCATTGTCCATTATACTTTCTAGTGCAGTTACCATATCATATGATGATAAACATGCTTATATATACTCACCGAGCACTCAATGAGCATTAGGAACATTTTTACTTTATTACACCTACTTATTCATGTGATTATCTAATCAGCCAATGGTGTGGCAGTAATGCAATGATACAATCATGTAGATACCGGTCAGGAGCTTCAGTTAATGTTCACATCAACCATCAGAATGGGGAAAAAATGTGATCCAAGTGATTTGACTGTGGAATGACTGTTTTTTGTGTATCTCAGAAACTGCTGATCTCCTGGTAGTCTTTACTCCATTAGGTAACCCTTGGTCTCAATTAATTATATTAATGATAATTTTCACCATTCTATGAGGTTACACCAGTGTGACGGAATAACACTTTAGCCAATGAACAGGGAGCACGGCTCGGTAATTGAGAGCAGCTGGCGAAATGGGCGTGTTTGAGCTGAACCGCTAATGGGATTTGGGTGTTTAGGGCTTTGCAGCCTGCCACCGGTAGTTAACAAAATGGAGGCGGGGGCAGTGAAGGGACAGATCAAGAAGGGCAGGTCATGTGCACAAACCATTGGATTACTTGATTGGAATCAACAACTAAATTTGGGACTTAGGATGCCTGAACCGAGAAGTGCTTATCGCTTTGATGAGGTCATCAGGATACAGAAGGCTGTGGCAGTGAAGTAGCAATATATTTTCATGAGGATTTTATGTGTTTGCAGATGCATGGGTTTGCACACTGCGTGCTTATATGCAGATATTAAAACAGCTTTGCACAGTGAGCTGCAATCCAAAGCAGTTATCACAGAGACAAAGTCAGCCAATAGGCAATTATATCAAGGAGAAAAAGGTATGCTACAGATGTCAGATTAAGCTTGCAAATTATCTTTCATTTCCATAAAAAAAGAAGAACAGGGTTTAAAAATAGCATTGCATTTCAATATTTATGCAGACCTGGGCAAAATACATGTATTTTATGCTTTCAAAAAGAAAAATATATTTCACATTTCATGAATTTTGACGCTTTATAAACAAAAGGGAATATTTCCAAATTCCAGGTATTTTTCAAAAGCCTGAAATATGAATAAAAAATAGATTTAAAAATTAGCTGTAAAATCTAGAATATTAAGTTACACTATACTCCAATAAAGATATAATGTATTTTCCATATGTTCATAAATTAAAGTGTATTTTTTTTAATGAAATTAAAAGAATGTCATACACATATTTGAATCAGGTCCAAAATCAACTTAAAGCTACTACTTAAACATCCTCATCATAAGTTATCTCAAATCACTCATAAATTGCCACCATATTGATTTACCTCTACCACAATGACCTACTTCTGATCTTTACTGGATCCCAATCCGTTAGCGTGTAACCAACATGGCAACAAGCAGGATTGTTATTTCTGTGCAATGCATGAGTTTTTGCATCAGTGACAGGAAGAGCTTTGATTTGACAATTATGTGAGCCACATATGAAGCTAGAGCTCATTCAGTGGACCACAGTGAGGCATCATCGATCGAACAGGAAGATTGTGCTATTTAACTCAAATAAGGGGGGTACAAATACATCAACTTTTTCACAAGGAATCCCCTAGTCAGATTACTCTAGATGTCCTTCTGGGTGCTGTGAAAAAAAAAATCATGCATAGCATTAACTGATACAGAACTAGGGTACTATGCTTAACAGAATGCTTATCTCCCCGGAGACTGTACAGTATGATTATAATATTATCTATTCACTAAAGCAGCTTGAGTGGAAGACCTTGGGAGGAGCTATCCCTTTCAATAGAGGAAGCTGACTGCAGGTGCTTAAGTACTGAGCCACAGCCAGTTATGCGATTCAGACTGGTAAGTAGAGCTAATGGGTTCTTAAAGACAGAAAGTAGCACTTGAAATTGAAATAAAAAATCTTGTGGCATGGTAATGCATTTTTATAAAAAGTCATAAAATCTTAATTTAAAATGTATAAACATTATATAGCACATAATATAAAAAAGGTTTAATAAATTATTTGATAAATAATTTCCTTTTTATAATGATGCCATCTGAATGATGCCTGTACAAGAACTTCTTGGGGTTCTGTGTGACTTTATTAATTTACTGTTCTGTCTGTCAGGAATGCTAATATATGAGATTAAAGTACTAAAGTGGAACTAAAGTGATCTCTCAATTATCTTACGCTATGTTCACGACTCAGCGCATCATCGGATTGACGGACACCGGAAGTCATTCATTCTGAGTGGTTACCGGTCAGTTACGGATCTGCGCCCCCTTGTGGCTGTCATTTCTCTACGTCAAAAAATCATGTTCCAAAATAAGAGCAAAAATGTACAATTCAGAAGTTGCATGAATAAACACATTGGTTTCTTTTCTTAGCTCACTTTTATTGGACATCCGGCTGACATATTTCCGGTTTGACTAATTATTAAAACAAACATATTTATGGAACCAAATATCTCACCCGGTTATGAAGCTACGACTTTTCTGACCTAACATATAAGCTTATTTTGAAAGCCATTTTCGAGAAAGCAATATATTTGCCGGGACTATACAGAAGCAAATGTCGTCATGAACTACTTCTTATTGTTGTGTAAATGCATTGCTATGCCGTTTCAGTACCAAACAAGTGTAAAACATGATAAACTTCTTCTTTCCTTCGCTCTCCAAGAAGGTATGTGTCATATTTCAGGCGACGGAAAATTTAGGAATATTGCTGCGTTCGCATCGCAGAATGAATATACAGACGTCCGTAATTAGAGGATTTGGACTTGCTGTAGATAAACCTGTAATTGTACTGGCTAATGGGGTTAACGGGGCTCTGGTTAACCTACTTTTGAAATAAAGTTCCATAAATGTGATGCTGGTTGGTTAGAAAGCATTAGAGTGAGTAATCCTGTTTGGAGAGCTTTTTGGACAGCTTGGGCAATCTTAATAAAATAAAATAAAATGCCTGTCGATTTCTTTACCAGATTCAGTTGACATCAAGTTTGTGCACAGATATAAAGTAGTTCTTGGTTGGTCCTTGACTAAGACATTGAGATGTTCAGCGCTAAACTAGGCTTTTTGTAATTTATTTGTATTTTAGTGTAGCTTTTGTGTACACCGTATGCACATACTCTGACATAACAGTACTGTGCAGATGTCTTAGGCACCTGTATAACATTCTGTACAGATAAGATTCTTTCAAAAATAATACAATGAACGGTCCAAAATAAACGTACTACACATTTTACATTACATTTGAGTAATTTAGCAGAATTGTTAAAAACTGAATCAAATCAATATTTTTTGTGACCACCCTTCGGCGTTAAAACTGCATCACTTCTCTGAGATAGCCAACGCTGTCCTGCAGTTCTATAAGACAGTCAGCAGGGAGGTTGTTCCAGGCATGTTGGAGAACAGTTCTTCTGCAGACTTTGGTCTAGTACTCCTCACTGCAGAACATTTTCTCCTGTGGGCAGGGTTGCCTCGGAGCACAACTCCAAAGCTATGTGCCTTATGCCACTTTGATTATTTTAAAGAAGACAACTGATAAAACATTTTCTTTTTTACATTTTAGATTTAATCATCATGAAGTGCCATTTCAACTGCAGACCCTTAGCACATTTTCATTGCTGCTACTGTTCCGGAACTATACTCAAGAAGTTCCAATTAATTAAACATTTATCGTCATGCAAAAAACACAAATCTTCCGGACAGCCTCCACCCACAACTCCTCCAGCACCCCAGTCTAGTCCTCCAGTACTGCCGTTTTCTCCTCCAGCACCCCAGTCTAGTCCTCCAGTACTGCCATTTTCTCCTCCAGCACCCCAGTCTAGTCCTCCAGTACTGCCGTTTTCTCCTCCAGCACCCCAGTCTAGTCTTCCAAGCTTGGCAGTGGCACCAGTAAGACTGTCTGTGTGTCAGCAAAAACGGGTGGAGTGCAGTATTTGTGGGCTCAGATTAAACAAGAGGAACCTGCTGGTTCATATCAGGAGGAAGCACAAAAGGAGGGTAGAAGACATCACAGAACAACACCGCCTTGCATGCCAGTGTGTGGACCCCCAAAATGGGATTTTTGCTGTCGAAAAATCTTTTTTCAAGCCATGCACACCTATCCATATTAAAAAAAAAAACATGGGGTGCAAGCCATCAAGTAATTTGCGAAATGGAGGAATGCAATACAAATACATAATTTGCTGCAAGGAGTGGAATTGCCCTTTTTGAGTGCAAACATTTAAAATCTCTGCAATTCTTCCCAAATTCTCAGGCTACACCAGTTTATCTTCAAGAGGAGGTGCTGCCTGAAATGGTAGCTGCCAAAATGTTTTCCGAGGACAGAAAAAGAACATGCTTAAATAGGCAAGAAGAAGCTAGAATAGCAGGTGTTCGGTTGAGGTGACCATGGGGAGGCCTCCCTCAAAGAAATATATTTCCATCTTTGAGCCAAAAGTGTCCTATTACAGCAGACTTGGTAGGGTAATAGCTGCTTATGACTCTAAAAAGAATACATGGCACTGCCCATGTGCCAAACCAAGACAATCTTGTCTCCACAAAACCATTGCCAAGTGGCATCTTTTTCAGGTGGACAGGCGGATCTTTACTACTGTGACGACCATGGAGAGTGATGCTGAGGGAGAGACTGACCAGCAACAAGCACAACAAGCTGGAGAAGGATCAGCATACCCTTCCGATGATGCATTTAAAAAAATATATCGGTTTAGTTTATTATGCACATATTAAAAGTGAACAAGCAGAAACAAATAAAGTGGGTTGAGTGTTTATTTATCTGGTCTTCATACCCTAACCCCCAGGGCCTTGTTGAACACATTTCTTAATGGCCTTTATGGCCATTTAGGCATTTACATTCTAATATGACTTAATTGTATTATTGTTTTACCATTATTGAACTTTACTGAACACAAAAAAACAATAGCTTAACATTATGCTGTGGTCTTTCTTTTCTTGTAACACAAGAAAAACATTTCCATTGAAAAGACTTGCAGGATCTATGCACTATTAACATTAAAAACAAATATAGCCATACACTACCCTTTTCACTCATTGTTTCTAGCATCAAATATGTGAGGTTACACCTGCTTAAAATCCCCTTAGATAGTCATTTACCTGTTACTTTTTTTTTCGTTCACAGTAGCGATAGAACACTTTTCTGGACTTGCTAAGTGGTGACGAATGCATGAATAGCGTTGAACCAATGAAAACACACATTGTGGGAGGGGTTGCCCCGAGGCAAATGTTCTGCAGTGAGAACCAACTCACTTTGGTTGGCTCCTTGCTTCTGATCTCAGACAGCCTTGACTAAGTTTTTTATGTAAAAAGTAGTCAATTGCTTACAGTAATATGTTACTTTTTAAAATTAAATACAAAAATGTCTCTGGAAAATTCAATCTTTTTGGAAAATGAATTTTTGGAAATCTCAAATGTCTTCTTTTATACTAACACACACACACACAAACATATACATAATAAAGTCTAGGGTGCCTAAGACTTCTGCACAGTACTGTAAATCTCTTCTTTAATTAAATTATTAACCATGTGTGTAATCAGTTTTTGAGATATTGACAGATTTCAAAACATTCCAATAGGAACAAGATCAAGACCTTTTGCCATTTACAGTTGGACTTCCTCAGAGAATTGTGTTCAACAGTTGGCTTGCATATATGTCAGCTGCAGTGTCGGACTTTGCAGTTATCCATTTCTGTAATCTCTCTGTTTGCACTGATCAGGCTTAAAAATAACGGCTAGCCATATGGTCACTATCCCTTGTATAACCCCTTTAAACCTTCACCATCAGGGGGGCAGAGCAGAGAACGGCCCCTGACTCAGAGCAGTACATGGCCCATAGTATTTTACACATTCTCTCAGCATTGTGTGAAGCTGGCAGCGGAGACAGGCTCCCTGTGCAGACAGTTTCAGGCATCTGAAAAGATTATGCTAACCATAGTCGGGACGACGCGGCACGGATGGTGCAGTGGGTAGCACTGCCGCCTCACAGCAAGGAGGTCCTGGGTTCGAATCCCCGTCGGCCGGGGCCTCTCTGTGTGGAGTTTGCATGTTCTCCCCGTGTCTGCGTGGGTTTCCTCCGGGTACTCCAGTTTCCTCCCACAGTCCAAAGACATGCATGTTAGGCTGATTGGAGAGTCTAAATTGCCCATAGGTATGTGTGTGAGTGAATGGTGTGTGTGCCCTGCGATAGACTGGCGACCTGTCCAGGGTGTATTCCTGCCTTTCGCCCAATGTATGCTGGGATAGGCTCCAGCCCCCCTGCGACCCTGTTCAGGATAAGCGGGTTCAGATAATGGATGGATGGATGGATAGTCGGGACGACATGGGTAGGCATCTAAAAAGATTATGCTAACCATAGTCGGGACGACATGGGCAGGCATCTGAAAAGATTATGCTAACCATAGTTGGGACGACATGGGCTCAGGTAGTAAGAGCAGTCAGAGGCTTGCCGGTTCGTTTCTGCCCTGGGTGTGTCGAAGTGTACGGGGGCAACAGGTCTAAAAGTAGGGCTTTTTTTCAACATGGCCCTAATATTCTTCTGTATTAATCAGATTTTCAAATGTCATTGTCACTGTGCCAACCATGTTTCAGAAAGATTCCTAACGTACACGAGTAAAGGCCAGTGTAACGTTGAAAACAAAACATTAAACTACAAAGGTGCCAATGCCATTATTCCAAAAGTGAACATATGCTATCCAGCTAATACTAGCGCACAATAAATAAATGCACAAAATCAAACTCCATAAAAATTTGTACTCTATATTAGGTCATACAGTGCACTAATGCACTAATACTGCAAAATGAGTATCTATACCTGGTGTATACCAGAGAATGTAGGTGATTAGACCTGTCTGAAGCTCACAGATGAAAAAGAAAAATTTCTCCACAAAATTGCCGGCATCTATTTACTGTATTTTCAACAGTTTTCGCTTATGGCATACAACAGCAGTTAAATATTTTGCTTCCACGTTTTGGCATGTCTTCCTAAAACATGGAGTAACAATGAGTGGAAGACGGTAAACCCGGTAACGTGCTGATATGTTCAGATTCTCATTCAATACTTACAAGTTTAAAATCTTTTAAATGAAGTAGTATATTGCATGAGCTCATTCATACACTCACAAGGGTCACTCAGCGTGGTAGCACTGTCCGGTTCATATGGGCCCCTGCTGGAGTGCATGGGAATGGAAGTGGATGCTTTGGCAAGCTCTTATTAAAGAAGCAATAGACAAAGAAAGAATAATTAAGAAACCAAAATATTATATATATAACAGCAAATCAAATATGGCAAGAGGGAGAGTTTGTTGTTGACCTTTGTTTCAAATTCAAGATAAAATAGATTTTTTCTGGTAATAGAGGAGAGGTATGGTATTGACGAGATTAAGGCTGGGACATTGTGGTCTAAACAAAAGACTAAAAATAGCAGTAAAGTAGCACCCTACATGTCGGTAGAACTGAGTAATTATGGTGCGTAGGGGGTATGAAACACACAGAGGAGTGATGAGAGCTAAATAGAGGGGGAACAGAATGCCAGGGAAATAAAATATATGGTAAAGACTGCAGGTTTAGGAAAGAGGTTATTTGTACTATTTCTAGTTTAAACGAAAAAGCGAAACACGAATACATCCAGTAGGTGGCGGTAATGCACTATACTTGCTTTTAAAATCGCCATAAAAGTCAAAAGAAGAAGAAGAAGAAGAAGAAGAAGAAGAAGAAGTAAAGCGCTTTAATTTGTGACAGATAAATGTTGCTGTCAAAATATTCTCTTTGCAAACCGTTCCCCAGGGCCGTAAATTAGTGCAATGAATTCTGAAGAGCTTCAAGACCAAAAGGAAGATAAAAGTGACGTAAGTTACAAGTTAGAATAACAAACACTACAATAGTATGTTAGTCATATCGCTGCGTAGGGGTTCATACAAAAAGGTAGCTTAAAATGCTCTGGAAACTTAAATGGACTGAGTTTTAAAAATGTACGTTAACGTATTTTGAATTAATTTGCAAACGAGCATGCTAGTTTTCCGCTACGTTAGTTCACTTGATTTGCAAACCAGAATAGTTTTGGTTTCGCAATAAAGCTTTTCTTTCTCGCATTGCTCGTAGTTCACCTGCAGCAGTTTCTGGAAGAGGTACAAGCGTTCGAGTCGCTGCAAGCTGCTTTGGAGTTCTTTGAAATTTGAGCTAAAATTTTAAGTTTAGCTATCGTGCAACTTTTCTTTTTAATGTAATTTACACTGCTGGAATCACGGAACTGATTATTTAGAAACAATTATCCTGGCTGAAAGGAGGAAAATAATTATTTATTAGGCTATGGCCCCTTCAAATGTTGAGTATCAACAACAACAAAAAAACAGCAGTGGATCGTCAGGGTCAGGGTTAGTTACCCCTGAACTATCTGGCTTTAGCTGGCACCCCCTAACTGACGATTCTCTTGACTTATTTATTCCAGTGTTTGGGCTAGAACAAAAGCTTCTCCCTAAGCAGACCATCATTAATTACATTGGATTAGCTTGGCTGTAGCTTGTTCTTATGTCCTGCCATGTCTTCTATTTAAACCATTCCAGATTTCAACATTCTTTCCGTAGTTGAAAAAGACGTACAGAACTCAGGATTAGAGGTGGATTAACTGTAGATTTGGTCTCCTGTACAGCCTCTCCCTTCTGCCTCTGAGGGCTGGAGTCTGCACTACATGACGGGTGACCTGTTCTCCTGTCCTGCAGATGAGGCTTTGGCCCACTGCATTAGCGAAGACTGCCGCATGGGGGCAGGCATCGCCACGATCTTCAAGAAGAAATTTGCCGGCGTTGCAGAGCTGAAAGCGCAACGTAAGTTCGAAAGTACTTGATCTGCCTTTTTTGCGCAAAAAAGCTATCGGGGTATGTGAAAGTGGCAGATTGGGGAAATGTTTGTACTGTCAATTGGAAAACACGCAGTATATACCTAGACGTTATATGCACGTGTTCAGTGTAACCTCATTTGCTACTCCAGTTTGTTGTTGTTTTCTCAAATTCTGCCACAAGTTCACAAGTTGCCTTGTGAAATGAGAGGGTGTGAGAGAGTGTTCCAGCAGTTCTCTTAGTAATGCACTGGTGCTGGGTGTAACGGCCATCTTCACACGTTGAATAATGTATGTTGCATGGTACCCTGCAGCGTAATACCCGGTTTTCCATTTTGTATTTATTTTATTTATTGTGCATAGTTTGGAAGGCTGTCTTTGTAGCTGACACTTTTATCCCAAGAGCACAACCCTTGTGTTAATATATCTTTCAGATCTCTGTACCTTGGACAATATTTTACTATGATTATAAGTTGCTTATAAAACACAAGTTTTATAATTTTTCTATGTTGGTTTTTTTCAGTAGTAGTTGCATTGATCTCTGTAAATAAGCATTTAAATTCTTGTGATTTTTCCGCTTGTGATTTTTGACAGCTGTTTTGCCTTAATTCACACTCAGACTGTAGACTGTAGACTGTCAGAGGTAGACTGCCACTGCTTGCTAACTCAAAACGCAGACAGCCAGAAGCTAACTGGCCCAAAGAGAGCAGACTCAGAGTTCAACAGTGTCTCAGTGTTCTTCTGAAATTTGTCATCGATATTTAAAATGACAGTAGTAAAATCTTTATAAAATGTGTCCCGTGTTTTACGCAGAGAAAACACCTGGAGAATGTGCTGTGCTGAGTCGTGGAGGACGCTGGGTGTATTACCTGGTAAGAGCGGGGCCTGGAGCAGGTGCCTCTGGTACTGTCGTGGGTGGACCAGGGGTCGGCAACCCTGGTCCTGGAGAGCCGGTGGGTGTTATGGTTTTTGTTTTCACCTTAAAATCAGCAATCGATTCAGACTCAAGAAACAAGATGAGGTGAGTTAACTGTGTAAGCAACTGCTTTCATTGAACAACTGAGTAACAAGGAAAGCCAGCACACCCTACGGCTCTCTAGCACCAGGGTTGCTGACCTGTGGGGTGTACCTTGGCATGAAGCCCTGTCCAGCTGTATACACCTGGGCTGCCCAACCCTGTTCCTGGAGATGTTCCATCCTGTAGGTTTTCACTCCCACCCTAAAAAAGCGCACTTCATCCAACAGCTAGAGCAGGGATGCCCAACCCTGTTCATACAGATGTTCCATCCTGTAGATTTTTGCTCCAACTCTAACAAAGCACACCTCATCCAACAGCTAGAGCAGGGCTGCCAAACCCTGTTCCTGGAGATCTAGGTTTTCACTCTCTGTGTCTCTATCTCTCCCGACTGTAACTAACCTCTCTGTGTCTCTCTATCTCTCCTGACTGTAAATAACCTCTCTGTGTCTCTCTATCTCTCCTGACTGTAACAAAACTCTGTGTCTCTCTCTATCTCCTGACTGTAACTAACCTGTCTGTGTCTCTCTCTATCTCTCCTGACTGTAACTAACCTCTCCGTGTCTCTATCTCTCCTGACTGTAAATAACCTCTCTGTGTCTCTCTCTATCTCTTTACTGACTGTAACTAACCTCTCTGTGTCTCTCTCTATCCCTTTACTGACTGTGACTAACCTCTCTGTGTCTCTCTCTATCTCTTTACTGACTAACATCACCCCCCTCCCGCCACACTATCTCACTCTGTTAGATCACCAAGAAGAAAGCTAGCCAGAAGCCCACCTATGATGCCCTCCGGCAAAGCCTGGAGGCCATGAAACTGCACTGCCTGGAGAATGGAGTCGGCAGCCTATCCATGCCACGGTACGGATCAGCCAATCAGATACCTAAACTACGCTGACACATTTGATTCTAGAGATGGTTATATAGAATATATCGATCAAGATGTTCTGTATCAAGGAATCATTTACAGTACTTACTTACGCTTTGCATCCCTCTGGGTACTGTTTTGCTCATTCACATAGAAAATATTGACACGATGAGGATATGCTGGGTTGTAACTTGTTGTAGCTAGGTGGATCCCCGGGCAGTTTCTGGATGTGTGTGGTACATATGCACATGTACAGACTGGTATGCTTTACAAAGGAAACTCTCAGCGGTTGTGGGAAAAACTTACTGGCTGTTTCTCTGCGGAAGAATAAGGTTACTCTGATAACCTCATATTGTCACAGCTCCATATATATTCCTCCCAGCACTTTGCAGTTAAAGAGTAATTGCACTCGCTGTTTCAGCCTGGCTCCACCTTCTACACAATTTAGAAAAAATGCATTGTGGGGTGGGTAGAGTAGGTATGTCCACCTGATTTGGATAGTGTTCTCTAACCAATCAGGGGCCAGCAGTGTTCCCCTCGGTATTGAGCTGGCTTGCGGACTTTGAAGACAAGCTGTTAAATGAAACAATTTTCTGACTGGAAAGCTGATTGATATCTATTATGTCCTATAGGTACTATGAAAACGGTTCTGCATTCATCACAATTGGGGCAGGACACACAATGTATAGGGCAGCAAAACACGTTTTTCCACTAGTTTTTATGTAAAATCATATTATTTCAGAAATGTTGAAATAATGGCATGGATTAAAATGGTTCACTATAAAGTAGGCATAGAAACACGTTTACAAGTCCAATTGCCCTTTAACAGAAACTATTCAAGAGACTGACCAAAAATATTTTCATGTTTTCTTTTCCCTACTTCCTACTTAGGATTGGCTGTGGATTGGATCGTCTGAAGTGGGAGAAAGTGTCTTTGATGCTTGAGGAGATCTTCAGAGACACCAATATTTGCATTACTGTATACACATTATGAGACATTTTTTTTGCCATTCGAATATGATGCCTTTCTGTTGAAGTCTTTCTGAACTGATAAAGTGTTCTCAGCCATTTGAATGCTAATTTTGTTTGCAGGCTGCTTTTGAATGTTGAATGAGTCAATTCCACAATTTCTGTAAGTTTGATGAATGTGTGAAGTACTACTGTACCACTGTTGATGCCACTCATAAATTTGGACTTTTATACAAAGCTTTCATAACTCCAATCAGACTATTAAAAATATAGACATTAAGGCTGTCTTAAGCAAACATTGAAATATATCATTAAAAAGGAAAGTTTGATATTGATTATAGTTCACAGAAGGTAAAAAAAAAAAATGTTATCCACTTAAAAAACTTCCTCTTCCTTTTCCCTACACCACGTTTCTAGTGGATCTACTTCACAAGCATTTCCAATTATGAATTTATCTGAAGCTATACATTGTACATTTTAAAACCTACGCCTACAAAGAGCAAAGGTGGTGCATATTTCCACTTCTATTCAAGGTCTGGATATTGTCAGGACTAAATAGAAGTACCTTGGTTTTGAAACCGATGATAAACTGAGCTTTAAAATCTTGCCACAGTATATTTTATGACAACCTACCTCTTTTAATGTTGATACGTTTTTAAAGCTCTTATAAAAAAATATTGCCTACTGCAAAACATTGTTTTATGCCTCATTTGTTTTGGGTAATGTGTGAAAGCCAGACTAAACCAATCTAGAAATACCTGTGGCCTGTTCCACAAAGCAGGATTACAGAGTTGCACAAAGCAGGATTGCGGAGTTTGCTGGATGAGTGTGTGGAGTAAAACCCAATCATCTGGAACATGGACTAAAGTAAAAAGAGCTGCTTCGGGTTTTACTCTGTGCAGTCACTCTATGATGGTGGATAAAATTATGCTTTTGATGAATTCAGGGAAATTCTGCTCATACAACCTACTGTATAGAAGATGTCTAAACTATTATATCTGAAATCACATCAAGTCTCACCAAGTAAATGAGCTTAGTCATGTTGTGAGTATATTGGCCTCCTGTCTCAAGTCTCTAAAAAGTATGACTTGAGCCATGATGATGATGGTGATTATATATTTGGCTGACGCTTTTATCCAAAGCGACTTACAGTTGATTCGACGAATGAGGACCTCCCCTGGAGCAATGTGGGATTAAGGGCCTTGCTCACGGGCTCCGCGGCTGTGTGGATCTTATCGTGGCTACTAATTGTAATTGACTTCGGGCCCCACCTCTGAAGTTAATATGAGGTAATTGTGACGGACACAAATCAATATTGACCGCTAACATTAGTATATATTGGGGGGGGGGGGGGGGGGATTCCAGCAGTAGTCTATCTGTAGCACTCCAAGTTTAGCAGTCGTTTGATAATCAGCACAGACTCAGGATTCATTTAGAGGTTTTTCCTCAGTGCAAGAAATGCTGTTGAGAAAGCAAAACACTAATGTACAGCCAATGCCAATACTAATGGCAGAGTTAAACAATGACTGTTGTAATGCATCCTGACAGATTTATTTTGTATTGCATTCTGACAGACTGAATGTATTTTTTACATGCTACAATTTATGCTTACACCACATGAGAAAGATTAGGCATTAAAACATAAAATCCACCCCACCTAGAAAAAAAATGTAGATAAAAGTAGATTATCCAAAATCCTAAATGATGTGCATGTTAAAGATGCACACAGAACATGTGGCAAAACATTCAAGATAAAATATTGAAAATCAGACGCCTTTGCAAGCAAGAATTTTCTCTACAGACTGCTTGATGAGCCATGAAAAACCATTATGAACATCTTGGTCTTAACCCTCCTATTATGTTTGGGGTCAATTTGACCTCTTTTAAAAACCAGTTAACCCTTTTTTATATTGATACTGTATGATTTTCTCATTTTTAATTTGGTGGGATTAAATAGTAAAAATGCAACAAACATAATGTCCTGTACCAACTTGGCATACAAATTGTGCAGTGTTATTTTGACCCTCTGTAACTGTATAAAATGTAAGAAAATATACAACCATTTTTGATTCACAAAAATCTGAAGTGATTCTGGGGGCACTTTCCCATACAGGTGCCAAACTTTCACTTACTGTTCCTTATGCTCTAAAATGAGATGTTTCTCAGAGATTGTTCATATTTATGGATAAATGGCTAGTAATTTGGGATACAATAAGAAGGCAACACACTACGTGTGAAAAAATTTCTATTACAATATTTTTGTCTTTATTCCAACTCTTGGGCTCAATTTGACCCCACATGTAAAACCGGTCATAAAATCTCAACATAATAGTAGCCGATCACTGAAGAGATAACGATCCTGTTGGAAGACATTCATGGATAGGAGAAATGGGTTTACTCATCTTCTCAGTTTTGAAGCTACACATAACAAATTGCACAACCATAAACTTCCCGACCCCGATTACATTGCTTGTATGTAGTTTAAAAAAACAACAACTTTTAAACAAAACAAAAAAAAAAACCTCCATTCCCATCAGTGCAAATCTACGCTCACTTCAGAATTCCAAGCAGGCCATTAAATAGATTACCATGGTAACTGAGAATGTTCTAAACCTAATACTTGCTAGCTGGGTAGCTACCATGCAAATATCTCCCTGTTCTTGATATCTTGAGGACAAACTAGATTTAACATATTATCTGAATATGAGAGGAACCACATACCACTACTCTCAGATTTGTTATCCTACAGTAAGTATACACCGCTTGCTATAACCACTTGCTATAAACCCCCATTATTTAAAAAAACTTAAGCACTCCCAACTACAGCTAAAATAGATAGAAGGCCATATTACCAGCTTGATATTAAATAAGCAAGATAGTATGTATAACATATAGCAACTTTCTACACCAAAAAATATATGTTTCCAACTTACTCCAAAACAGCTAAAATAGCTGGGCAATTTAGAGAGCCCTTTGCCAGCACAAGAGTACTGTAGCTCACTACTACCAAACAGTGTTAACTAATCTAATGTTGTTTATAAAGTACTAAAACCAGCTGGGGCTAAATACGCATGACTGTACATCTGATTACCAGCTAACTATAGCCTACATTAACCAGCGAATTTACTATAGTGGCTCAGGTAGTAGCTTAACCGCCTTAGCTTAGTTTTGGTTCTGGGCGCTGCCATTTTGTGGCTAGCTAGCAGCAGCTATCCACTGGTTCTGTTGAAAGCTATGTTTTAGTCAACAACTAAAGATATTTTATTTCACAATTTTAAACCGCTAGTTTTACTGTATTTTGTAAATGTTAACTGTCGAAGTCCTGTGAAGGTATGGGGTGTGCAAGACCCATGGCTTTTTCAGGCTCACATTTACATGTATATTTTAAGCATTTAGCTGACGCTCCTGTCTAGAGTGACTTGCAATGAGTGCAAAGGAAGAAAAGCCAGAAAGGAAGGGAATGGGAATCAGGTTGGAGAAGGGAAGGAGAAGGTAAGACAGTTGGCTGTCTAGATTCTTTTCACACCCACTCCTACTCTACTCACTAATAGTCACTACAATGAGTGACTATTCACCAACTATAAATCTAATTGGTAAACACTGCTAGCTAGCCATCACTACCCCTAGTACCACCACAAATTACTACCAGTACTACCATCAGCAATCACCACTACTGCTACCATTACCATCACTACCACTACAGTACTTTCAATTCTGCAACTCAAGTGCTTACCTATTGGATACTTACTTATATATTTATATATATATATATATATTTTGGTACAGAGTGTCAGTCCTGTATATTTTGAAACCTGAATTTAAGGACTATAAGCACAGGCAGAGGGTGAGTCAACATCAGTGAGCCTTTTTCAATGATAGGAAGGTATGTAAAATGGTTTTGTAACAACATTTTAACACAAAAGTCTTACCTATTGTACCTTTAAGTTGATTTTAAGAAGGAAAATGTGATTGTGGTATACAATATCTGCTTTATTTAATCTCATGAGTATGCTTCATAACACAAATTGTCACCCGTTACTTTTGATCTGCCGATTTAAAAGTATATTCTCTGCTGAGACAAAATAATATAATCTTGCTAGTAAGAATAAAAATAACTTGTACACAATGTAGTCAGATATGCTACTATTCAATTCTGAGATTACAATTTGAAAAATATCACAAAACTTAACATATAAAGTGATGTGCTTTAAAAGCACAGCCAAGATTAATGAAAGCAAGGGAATTTCTGACGCACTTTTTTTTTCTTGAAAGTTTTTTTTTGTGATCAGTATCACATTCTATTTTCCGCCACTGGAGAAGCCAGGATTCCAAAGGCAGAATTATTGCCGATGGGACTGTTGACACGGTTGTTGAGTGACGGCTCCCGTCACAAAGGGAGATTCCGCTGCTGAGCTCGGAAAATCCCGGGATGCAAGCTGGGCTGCCAGGACACCGTCACGGGGAACAAATTTAGGAGGAGTGTTTTGGCCCATTAAAAGGAGAGGAAATGTGGCACCGTGGAGATTTTCTGGCTGGGACTCCCAGGCCCTGAGAAAGACAAAGCTCAAGATAAGACACAGTGTTTGTGTTATTATGTGGAAATCAGTCCCAATATCAAAACAGAACTGGTCGGTGGAGGTCTGGAGTTGCTTTGTATCACTCTTATAGTACATTCATACGCGCAACACTGTTGCAGTACTCTGCTCCTCCACTGAGGGGCGCCAGAGATTTCATGACAGCCAGGACTCAGGAATAGAAACTGACCCACTGAATAATGCTTTCTGAGATGCCATGAAAAGTTTTTTTCTGCAATACCACATCAAAATAAGATAAGATTTAGATTATGTAGCAGCATGTTCCACATTTATATATTTATATGCATATATAACTATATGTGTTTATAGTATGTTTCATATGTATTGTGAGTTCACTGGAATAGGACATTTAAGCCTTGTCTGGGTAACCTTAATAGGTGTCTGGGTAGTTTTTATTTCCAATAAAAACGTATGCTAAAAGTGGGCATGGGATCACAGTAATCTAACACCAGATTTGTACAAAATAAAAGTTATCAACCACCAAAGTAGTGGTTTCAATGAACATTCTTGGACTATAACTATTGTACATAGACATTAGAGTACATTATGACTATTGTATATAGACGTTAGTGTACTTTACACAACAGATGAGTAATTATGAGACTCCATGTGCACTAGGCAATTGAATTTAAGTAGTCTTTGGTTGAAAGATTTGCATGTATGCATGTATCTAACTGTTGTGTGCATACTGTGCATGTAAGAGGTCAGACCTGTGTCCTCAATGGTGCAGATACACACTTCCCAGACAAAATGTCTGACAAATACAGCTTTGGGATAATTGCTACATGTGATTCTTCATTTCACAGTACATATAACCATTCCTTTAGAATGTGATTTATAAAAAGGAGACAAACTACTGTATATGCGGTACTGATTTGGGACAAATAAGTTTTTGTTTTGGCTTGAATTGATCTTGACAGGTGCAATTGAGCCAACCAAGAGGACGAGAAGGCATGGTTTGCACTTTTTGAGAGTGTTTCATAGGTTCCAATACACCAGACAAGCTCAGTAAAGGCATTTGCATACAAAACAATGATGTATTTGACCCAGGTCTGGTGTGTAAGCAAATCTGAGCTGTGTCAGACGTATGATACACTCAGTGACCAAATTATTTGGCATACCTGTAAACCAGCTTGTTAATGCAAATATTTAATCAGCCAATCATGTAGCAGCAATTGCATCAAAGTGACTTTTAACATGGAATGATTATTGATGCCAGACAGGGTGATTTGAGTATCTCAGAAACTGCTGATCTCCTTGGATTTTCACACACAATAGTCTGTAAGAGTTTGTAGAGAATGGTGGGAAAACGAAAAACATCCAGTGGGCAGCAGTTCTGCAGGCAAAAGCCCATTCTTAATGAGACAGTGGTATGCAGAAGAGCATTTCTGAACGCCCAATGTGTCAAACCTCTAAGTGGTTAGGCTACAGCAGCAGAATACCAATAAGTTGGAAAAATAAGTTGAATAAAGTGCTCACTGAGTGTATATGTTGTCCGTTGCTTTTGGCTTGGACTCACCCTCATGGCAGAATTTCAGCCAGCCTCGTCTCGTAGTACTCGTAGTTATCTTGGCAGTCCTCCCAGAGAGCGAGGGTCTCCCCCTCGTTCACCACGTAGGCGTCCCAGAGGTACTCAAAGTCGGCGGGCTTCATCATGCGCAGTTTGCAGCCGGCCGCGGCCAGGGCCTTCATGCTCTCCTGGATCTCCGGTTCCTCAAACATGTAGATGCGGGAGCAGTAGATGACCAGACGCATGTTCTTGCGGGCCTGCAGGACCTCGATCAGCTTGGCCGCGCAGGCCGTGCAGGGGCTGGAGCACACGTACCACGTGACCAGGTACTGCACTTTGGGGTCGCACTCGGGCAGAACCTTCTGGAAGAAGGCCTCCTCGGCGTGCGGGCCCATGTTCTCGGCCTCCAGGCACCCCCGCATGCCTCGAGTGTCCTGGAAGTCCACCATGAAGCAGAGGAAGTTCTTGCTTCTGCCCGAGGAGTATTCCACGTTCCTGAACTGGAACTTGAAGGAGAAAGGGTCGATCCTCTCCCTAGGACGAGAAAGAGCAGGAGGCCACAGAAAATGTTAACATACATAGGGCATCTACTAATTGGAGTTCATCAGTCTGCTCCTAGATTGTTTCAACTTGGAAGCACATGTGCTCCTTGGAAGCTCTGAGCCTACTAAACCAATTGGCCAAGTGCCACCCGAGAACCAGTGTTGGACGGTTATGATTTGGCCTTCTCACTTACAGTGGTGGTAAAGTGGCTACACCTGATAGTACCAAACACATTGTGACTTAATCATGATTGAAAACAGGTCAAAACCAATAATTTGTTTCAGGGGCTATTTTCTGCCTCCTCGATTTTCAGCTCAGGAACCGCCCCTGTTCATTGAACATACATTGCTCTAATTTTAGCATTATGAATGAATGTGTAGAGACAGCTGAGAATTGACTGTTTTAAGTCTAGAGGTGAAGAGACTTGTTGACATTCTGTTCTGTTGGAAGGATTAACTAGCAAAGCACCAACGAGATGAATGAGTCATTCCTCCCAGCCCACACTATTATGCTAACCTTTTATTAATAGTTCATCCCATTGTTCCTTATTGTTGACGTGCACTTTAGCATTCACATGGAATGGTGTTTCCTTGCTTGAAGGATTAAGCCTCAATCCATCAATCAAATGTATTTATAAAGCACATAAAAAAACACACAACCAGTGTCACCCAAAGTGCTGCACAAAATAAACAATAGACACATAATAAGAACACAATAGACATACAATAGAAATGCAAAAGTACCACATACACAAACAACCCTAGAATTACTAGCCAATGCTAGTATTTTCTCTGGGAAATGTAACAGCTGTGACTACTAGTATTATCTCAGGTAAGTGCGTAACAGGTGTGACAGTGCTAGTATTATCTCAGGTAAGTGTAAAAGCAGTGGGAGTGC
Source organism: Conger conger (assembly GCF_963514075.1). Classification (NCBI taxonomy): domain Eukaryota; kingdom Metazoa; phylum Chordata; class Actinopteri; order Anguilliformes; family Congridae; genus Conger; species Conger conger. The sequence goes on from NC_083769.1 coordinate 4,741,813, forward strand.
TAGTATTCACTCAGGTAAGTATGACAGTGGGGAAAGTGCTAGTATTTTTGCAGGTAAGTGTAACATCAGTGAAAGTTCTAATATTCACTCAGGTAAGTGTGTAACAGCAGTGAAAGTGCTAGTATTCTCTCAGGTAAGTGTAACATTAGTGAAAGTTCTAGTATTCACTCAGGTAAGTGTAACAGCTGTGACAGTGCTAGTACTCACTCAGGTAAGTATGTAACAGCAAGGAAAGTGCTAGTATTCTCTCAAGTCAGTGTGTAACATTAGTGAAAGTTCTATTTACTCTCAGGTAAGTGTGTAACAGCTGTGGAAGTGCTAGTACTCACTTGGATAAGTGTGTAACTGCAGTGAAAGTACTAGTACTCACTCAAGTAAGTATGTAACAGCAGTGAAAGTGCTAATATTCCCTTTCACATCAGTGTGGGCTACCATTCAGGTAGTTGCATAACAGGAGTGATAGTGATAGTACTCACTCAGGTTTGTGTGTAACAGGTGTGACAGAGCTATTTACTCATGGTAGTACTTACTCAGATCAGTAACAGGTGTGACGGTGCTACTACCCACAAGTAAGTGTGTGACAGGTATTATAGAGGTAGTCCTCATATAGGTATCCGTGTAACAGGTGTGACAGTACTAGAACTTGGAGACAGCAGGTCAGACAGTGCAAGTACTAACTCATGTACAGTAACTATGTGACACATATAAGTATGCAAGTACTAACTCATGTACTCTGACAGTGGTAGTACCAAGTAAGCAATAGGGCTGACAGTGGTAGTACTCAGGTAAGTCAGGTGTGACACTGTGAGTACTCACTGTGGTCGGTATGTACAATATATTACAGTACAGTTATGTAGCTGGCACTTTTTTTTATCCAAAGCGACTTACAGTTGATTAGACTAAGCAGGGGACAATCCCTTCTGGAGCAATGTGGGGTGAAGGGCCCAACAGCTGCATGAATCTTATCATGGCTACACCCAGGCTTGAACCAGAAACCTTTCGGGTCCCAATCATTTACCTTAGCTACTAGGCTACCAGCTAACCAGTGTGACGGTGATGCGGTACTCACCCAACGATGACCTCCAGGGGAGGCAGGTCTAAGGGCTCCAGCTGAAACTCCCCGTTCTCAGCTTCCGCTCCCCCTGGCTTCTCCGCGTTGCCATTCTGCTCCGCTGCTCCTGCGGCTGCTCCTGGCTGCTCTGGCTTTCCGTCCTTTTCCATGTCTTTCTCCGTGGGCTTGTCTGTCTTCTTCTCCGCCTTCTTCTCCTTCTTTTTCACCGGGACTTGTCCAGCAGTCTTCACTTCAGCTTTATCGGCCATAGCAGCAAATGCAGCTAGTCTGGTGCAGCAAATGTATGCACGCCCGTGTGACTGTGTGTGCTTCTGAGCGTGCGCGTGTGTGTGTGTGTCTGCGTGTGTGTGTGTGTGCGTGCGTGCGTGCGAGGCTCTGGCTCTAAGAGAGAACTCCCAGCTGTAGCAGTCAGAAGGGGATGAGACAGAAGGGCCACACAGGACAGACAGCAGCTGCTGAAGCCTCTCCGAGGCCGACTATAAAAAGGCCGGGGGTGGGGGTGAGTCGGGAGTTCAATGACAGTTGATTGGTCCTGCATTTCTGAAAATGGGAGATGACACGGCAGGGAATGACTTGACAGATTGTTTAATTCCAGTTGTTTATTGTGCCAATTGCTTGCCGTTGCTTTAATTCTGGTGTACAATGATCTATAAACATAACCTCCCACTACATGTATTTTCTCAAGCCATCATTGGTCGCTAACCACACTCAAATGTCCAAATCCACGAGTGTTCACAGAAACCTTTTATATGGGGAACCTTGCTGAAAGCTACATCTAGAGTTGATCTTCTGTCGCAGAAAGCTCTCCTGCAATTCCACACAGCTCTGCCTTATGGGGAGTGCAGTTTTCAGCAATGTCTGGATACTGGTCTGTGCAGCAGCTCCCTATTCTGCAGAGTCAGAATAAAGCCCCTGGTCTGTAGGGTCTGTAGGGTCTGTACGGGCTGTCTGTAGACTGGCAGGGAGCTGGTTATTATTAGCCCTCTCCTTAGCATAGCGTTGGGAGCAGACAGGGGGTGTAACCGCATACCGCCCGGCTGTGCCTAGCACTAAGGCCAACAGGGGACATCCCCCCTCACCCCTGTGCCATGCGTGCGCCCGGGCATCTGCTCGCGGACTGCTGCTTTTAAAAGTGAAGAAAGGCGATTAACAGGGTCCCACAGAGAGGTTATCAGAGCTCTCCTGGAAACCAGGCAACCTTGGGGACTTCTACAACTGCTGAGCATTAATTAGCCTCGTCTCTCATGTAGTCACTGCATTGCAAAATGGCCAGAGGTGTAAAGCCCAGGTTCAGAAAATAAAAGTCCGCCCTGGTATTTTGTTCCAGTCACCTGGATTTTCTAATTAGCAACATTCATTCAGTCAAGAAGTAGAACTAATTAGTGACATCAGCTGGCTCAGTTCATGGGTGGAAAGAACACATGGCAGGACTTTTACTTTCTGACCCACTGGAATTTATATTAATATAGTTTATATATGTAAACTATTTATATTGGCATTACATAATAACGATATACCAATATCATTACATTTGCTATGCAGTGGAAATATTTTTACACTGGACACTATACATATATAACTATAATGGCAATAAAAATGTAATGTACCCAGCTTTATTGTCATTATATGAGTCCAAACATATGGTAGTTTATGCCTTTATGCTAAAATATCCATTATTCAAACTGTGTGTTTTTGTAACATATACATTGAATGATTGACCACAGAAGTCAACAGGAATGCCTTCAGAGCAGTACAAACATAGTAAGTGCAAATTACAAGAAATATGTTTGAACTGATGATGAAGGTCACAGCGCTAAAATAAGGTCATGACACAGCCTGCGCAAAGCCACCGTATGTTTGTTTAGGAAGGGCACCCCTTGCTCTCAACATTGTGTTTCCATTCTAGAGGGACAGAATAGCCAGTACACAATAAGGCCTGACCTGGGGTGGACTTCCTGTTTATTATTTGGAGTTCTCTTCACCTTGGAGACAGGTGACACCTGTTTTTCCATTTGTCCCAGACTCATATGACCTGAACTATCTATGATTATGATGCAGTCACTGGGGCCCCCTTTCCCAAAGCAAACATTCCTGCCCAGGCCTTTTCAGGGCCTGTACCAACCCCCCCGAATGCTGATAGATGAGGGCAGACTTGTAGTTAGATCACTCATGGCGGGACTCAGACTTGTGGATGGGGTAGATTACTTGACTACGATTTCACAACGATGGGGAGTTGAGGGGAGATTGAAATGCCAAATGTTCAGAGTGTTAAACTGTCCCTCTCCATAATGTCTTCCCTAAATAGTTATATGTCATTTTCCACACTGAAGTGCTAAGGTCACGTATTCAGAATTGGAATAATCTGATTGGATGGAGAGGACTATATCCAAGTTGAGAGTGAATATCATATGGAACAATATGATCTAGAAACATGACTCAATGAACACTAAAAAGCATTTAAAGTGAGATAAAATGAACATTGATTTTTTTTTACTTATGCTGTCTCATTGCTATTGTTGTGCTCTGAATGTGGCAATGTAGCGTGGAAACTTCACGACGCTGTTCCTAGCATATTAATGTAGTAAATACTTACATTGGATTGATGTTATACATTGTTTTTAAAGTGTTTTGTTAAGCCCCAGAATAATAGAACAGTACAGTGTGGGCAGACCTCAGCACAGTTCTCAATGAGCTAAAAGCAGTTTTGAATTTCTTTAACATTTTATTTGGCAAGACGGCAACATTTTCTCCCTGTATCCCTCTCTGTGTTTTTCCATCTGTCTATCTCTATCACTCACTAACCCACACTCACTCAAAACACACTCACACACCCGCATGCATACTCACACACACACACACACACACACACACACACACACACACACAGTTGTTAAAATAATGAAGAGAACAGAATGCTGGGGCCTTCAGGCCAGGGTGTTACACTCAGGAAGTGTGCTTAAAGTGAACCCTAAAAACAATCAACATAATGATGCACCATACAACTCTTAACTGTTGCTTCACCACTGAACTCAAATTTAATCTCTTGGGCAACAGAACACAAATAGAGCAACAGTATTATAGTATACAAACCACAGAAAGTTATGAAAAAACCATAGGGGGCCTTGAAATTAGTGAAACTCTCCTTTTACAGAAAAACAGTGTTACATTTCAGCATAGGAAGAATCAATTCCAATAGGAAAAGGGCAATCTCACATTTACAAACAGAATGGTGTCACATTCAATAGCAAAAAAAACAAACGTATAGAGATCTTGAACATGTGTCCTTACTAACCCTTTAGTACTCCGGTTTCCATAAGGAACGGTCAGTGTTCAGTTACTCTGCACTTGGAGCTGCGTCAGGTAGCACATTATAAACAACGTGCACACAGTTCCATGACGTGGTTGCAGCTCCATCTCTATATTGAAATGTTTGGTGAAAGCAGTGATGGACCAAAATCCAGAGCATTTGCTGAGCGAGACAATGTAAAGACCAGAAAAACCTCTGCCCCGGAGCTGTCCACTTGAGGTTCCTGAGACAGAGCTCAGAGCTAATGAGCAATGTCTCTCCAGCGTTTCGGCAGCCTTGCAGCAGTGTTACAGTGCCAGTAAGGTCAATTTTCATGCCATGGCACATTTTAAGCTTTGATGATTTGGTGATTGCCCCCCCCGGCCCCTGTAGGGGGCACAGAGTTGGTCCCCGCCTGCACATCCACAAAGCCCATCCTCTGCCTCCTCTTCCTCTGCTCTGTCATCTGCATGGGAAACAAGACACATTAGGCCTCTGCTGCCGCTTAAGAAACCGGACATTATGGCTCTGCTGCTGCATGGAAAACCAGCCATGACAGCTCTGCTGCTGCATGGGAAACCAGACATTATGGCTCTGCTGCCTCATGGGAAACCAGACATTACGGCTCTGCTGCCTCATGGGAAACCAGACATTATGGCTCTGCTGCTGCATGGGAAACCAGACATTATGGCTCTGCTGCCACATGGGAAACCAGACATTATGCCTCTGCTGCCTCATGGGAAACCAGACATTATGGCTCTGCTGCCTCATGGGAAACCAGACATTATGCCTCTCCTGCCTCATGGGAAACCAGACATTATGGCTCTGCTGCCACATGGGAAACCAGCCATTATGGCTCTGCTGCCACATGGGAAACCAGCCATTATGCCTCTGCTGCCTCATGGGAAACCAGCCATTATGGCTCTGCTGCCTCATGGGAAACCAGCCATTATGGCTCTGCTGCCTCATGGGAAACCAGCCATTATGGCTCTGCTGCCACATGGGAAACCAGACATTATGCCTCTGCTGCCTCACAGGAAACCAGACACTGTCAAAACTAAGGCTCTGACACTGCTACTCACTGACAGAACTGGTGCTGGGTGAAACACACCTGTTTCACTCGCTTACAATTTTTACATTTCTGAAATTTCTGAGTTTTGAGTACAGCCAGCTATTTTTAATTACAGGTGAGGCTGTCTGTTCACAATGTTGCAACTGCTATATGTTGGATTCATAACTATAACCCAATACACACACAAACACAAACACACACACAGATACACACACAAAATAACAACATTGATTTTGAGAGTGTATAGCCAAGTTATTTTTGTTGGCATTCTTGAACTTCATCAATATAATTATATTTTGGATCATATCACACAATGCCATAATATTTATTGAATTTATAAAATGTTTATTTTTGTGAAAAACCCTCAGACTATTCAGAAAAGCTTATTTGTTTCCAATAAGAAACAAATAAGACAAAATTAGACAAAATCATGTGTCATGTAGCCTCTGTAAGGTGAGTTGAAATCTTAATATTTTAAAACCTTTTAAAACCAATGTTTGCATGGCCATCTGCTTTATTTGACTAACGTACCCTGCTGTAAAATCCCACTATGCCAGCTTGATACAATAGTGGGCATGGGCTGGTCAACCAGCTAGTGATGGTAGCTTCAAAACATAGCTTGAGCTAGCATGGTCAAGCCATGTCAAGCTGGGAGCTGGTATGAACTGGTCAACCAGCTAAACCATGCTGAGCTGGGAGCAGGTGATTAGTGAATATCGGGCCAATGAGGTAGAGGTATGCTGTACCTGCTCCTTGAGTTCACCCAGCTGGGATGTCAGGTGAGTGACCAGCTTCATGGTGGAGCCCAGTCTGTCCTGCAGGTTCCTCATCTCGTTCTGCTCGCCGTCGCTGTCCGTCACCACCAGAGACATGGCCTGCATGCGTGGGAACCAGTCCAGGTTCTTGCTCTGGAGGTCATTTAGAGAATCACAAGCAAATCCTCATTTGAGCATACGTGCCTACCCTGCAGTGAGATCCAGCCATGGCTGAGCTGGACAAACTGGTCATGAGCTGGTCTAGCTGGGTATGAGCTGGTCATGAGCTGGTCTAGCTGGGTATGAGCTGGTCATGAGCTGGTCTAGTGGTGCATGAGCAGGTCAACCAGCAAAGCCAAGCTGGGGTGAAAACGACCCTCGGTTTAGTCACAAGGAATGCTCATTTAAAATCGGCCCAGGCTGTGTGGCTCATCCATACACACTCTCAAGAAAAAAGGTACAATGTCTTGTCACGGAGGTGGTGTCTTATAGGTACATAAATCTGTAATCCTAGCAATATAGTATAATTAATTTTTACATTTTTTGCTTGTCAATGATTACTGTACTTTCATGGTACATTAGGAAAATTTGTTCTGTAAGGAACACAAATGTACCCCCACCGTACCTTTATTTCTTGAGAGTGCACGAGAATGAGAACAGTGCCTTAACCGGACAAGCCACACAGGCGACCCATTTATTTCATTTTCATTTGAAATTGAAAAAAAACAATTGAACAAAAGCACCTTGATCATCAGGGCCACGTAGCTCTCAGGGCCGGTGTAGTCCGTCTTGTTCTTCTCTCTCACCAGCACGATGAAGTACAGGTAGTTCCAGATGTTGTGCTCCACCTTTATATGTTCCTCAAAGGATACCGTCTTATTATCAAACTTGTCCCTCTCCAAACCTGGTTTAGGACAAAATACTGAGGGTTACATCCACAGGTTGAACACAGAACACAGGACAGAGCTGTGTCTATATTAACACAGGCAGGAGACAGAACACAGTGCAGAGTGCAGAGCTGTGTCTATATTAACACAGGCAGTCGACAGCAGACCTAGGTCAAAAATGTAATTGTTTTGGATTCAAATACTTTTCCACGCTTTACTGAGGTTGTCTGGTGTATTGCAACTTATGGAATACTCTCAAACTCCACCTTCTGGTCCTCTTGGTTCAGTTGCACCAGACAAGATCAATTGAGCACAGAGAAGTACTCGTATCCAAGATAATGACGTATTTGGCCCAGGCCTGGCAGACAGAACGGAGTGCAGAGATGCACTCTATCAGGCTTGATCTTCCCTCACCGCAGATGAAGCAGGTCGTTTTGAGGATCTCCTCCTTCTTCTGTTTCTCACTGCGCAGGTCAGCGAAGGTGTCAATGATCACCCCGAAGATGAGGTTGAGAACAATGATGATTACGGTGAAGTAGAAGAGCAGGTCGTAGACCACACGCGCTGAGAACAGCGACTCCTACAGGACAGGCACAATCACATATCTTACAGTTAAGCCATATCACATGCGAGTATCGAAGATAATCACATCCGTGACGATATACAGTACAACAGCACAACCTCAAGTATGATATCAGCTGGCTAATTAGCCAGTCAGTCTTTGCATTTGTTTATAGAGATGCCAGCAATGTGAGACAGTTACAGTAGCTAATAATTCTGTGAACAATGCGGATTGATACCGGATGGTGATGAGGTCAGATTGATGTTGTACTGTATATTGGCACTAATGGAATGTCTCTTGTCCAATCAAAATACTCAACTGAAACTGTTGTATAAATGTAATTACATACAGCAGAATGATATGTTCTTCAGTTGGAGCACGTTTGTGTTTGTTAGCGTGTTTGTGTTCGTTGTGAGCATGTTTGTGTTCGTTGTTAGCATGTTTGTGTTCTTTGTTAGCACGTTTGTGTTTGTTAGTGCGTTTGTGTTTGTTGTTAGCATGTTTGTGTTCATTGTTAGCACGTTTCTGTTTGTTAGCATGTTTGTGTTTGTTAGCGCGTTTCCTTACGTTTTTGGAGGGTTTGCGCAGCACGTCTCCGACCCCGCCCCCATTCCGCAGGCCATGGTTCATCACCGTGACGATGCACATCAGCAGGGTGTCACAGGAACGTTCCATATTGTCCTCTTCCTCTGCAAGGGAATGTAAAAAGAAATGCTTTCTAAACCCACAGTCACAAAGCCTTCAACCCATAACCTCCAACGCTCCTCGATAGGGAAAAGCACTTTCACTTCTCAATTAGGGACACTGAATTTCAGCTGAGATAATCATTACTGAGGTTCACTTCACCTTCTCGGTGTCCTCCTGGATGAGCATTAATATGACCTATGATTTTTTAGAGCTTTTGCATAATCTGATTGTCCTCTCCCACAGAGGAAGCCAGAGCAAGAGGGCGCAGTGGACGGGCCAATGGGATTAGCACAGTGTGCACCCAGTGCTCATGGGAGTAGTATTATGTAGTATCACCACAAACACAGGCAGAAGACAGAACTTAATTATGTCAGATACCTTTTGTAAACTACAATATTTTTGTCATAGAAAATGCCGAAATCTCACCTGCCAAGGTGGAAGTAAAAGCAAACAAGTTAGACGCCACTGCCAAGGTAGCAGGTGTCATTGTCAAGCCCTGACTATATGAATAAACAGTGTGTTTAGCGTGCTCAGTGTGTTCAGTGTTTAGCGTGCTCAGTGTGTCAGTGTGCTCAGCATGTTCAGTGTGCTCAGTGTGTTTAGCGTGCTCAGTGTGTTTAGCATGCTCAGTGGGTCAGTGTGCTCAGTGTGTTAACATGCTCAGTGTGTTTAGCGTGCTCAGTGTGGTCAGTGTTTAGCGGGCTCAGTGTGCTCAGTGTGTTTAGCGTGCTCAGTGTGTTTTGCATGCTCAGTGTGTTTACCGTGCTCAGTGCATTTACCGTGCTCAGTGTGTTTTGCATGCTCAGTGTGCTCAGTGTGTTTAGCGTGCTCAGTGTGTTTTGCATGCTCAGTGTGTTTACCGTGCTCAGTGCATTTACCGTGCTCAGTGTGTTTTGCGTGCTCAGTGTGTTCAGTGTCCTCAGTGTGCTCACTGTGTCAGTGTGCTCAGTGTGTTTAGCGTGCTCAGTGCGTCAGTGTCCTCAGTGTGCTCACTGTGTCAGTGTGCTCAGTGTGTTTAGCGTGCTCAGTGTGTTTAGGCAGTTCTCACCCTCTGGCTGCTTCTCCTCCGTACTGCAGCTGACCCCATCGCCACTGCAGGTCAGGACATCCCGTGAAATGTCACTGGGCCCAGTGTCTGCAAAGCCACATTACAGCGTACCGTAGTTTATTACATGCTATTACAGCTTATTAATGTAATGCATATACTGTAATTACAACATACAATAATTACAGCTTATTAAAGTTATAAATATACTGTAATTACAACATAATTACAGCTTATTAAGGTAATATATATACTGTAATTACAACAATTACAGCTTAATAAAGTAATGCATATACTACAATTGCAATATAATGAATAATTACAGTATAAACATCATCTTATCACAGCAGAAAAACAGTATGCTAGCCCACAATACACAGCTTGACCATTAATATGGCTGTTTAAAATCTCTATCGCCCAATGTACAGACATTATAATAATAATAATAAATGCTAAATACTATGCTAAATTTTTGACGTTGTTGTTGACACTGCTGCACCTTTTGAGGGGCTGGGCAGGCGGTCGACCTCCATGATGAAGTCGTCCTTCAGGCAGAGGAAGCCCACAATGGAGAAGAGGTACACCAGAATGAGGGCCAGCAGTGCCGTGAGCAGGATGGAGCGACCATTACGCGTCACGCTCTTGATCACGTTGAATAGGGTCTCCTCCCGGTAGATCAAATCAAACAGCTGTGAGCAGAACGCAGACATGTTGTCAGGCAGCAGGACAGAAGAACCAATTGCAGTTCTGGGGTGTTCATTGAGAGTAGTCAGACAGATGTTGGCAGACAGGAACAGCAGATATAATCACTATCGTGGTCGGGGTGAGAAGCAAAATCCAAGCACCGAACAGCCGACAGTACAAAACGTAATCCGACAATTATCAGTCAAAAGTCCTATCAAAATCCGGTCTGGATACACAAAACAAGACAATACACAAAGCAGACAGGCAGGAAACCACTGGAAAGAATGGCATACACACCTTACAATCTGGCAAAGGCGAAAGCAAACAGACAGGTTAAATACACAGAATGATTGAACAGAACAGGTGTGAGTGAGGGAACCAGGTAAAGAGACACAGGTGAACTGAATGACAGAATTAATTAAAACTACAGAAAGTGAAGCGGGACAAGAGGCACAAAAAACACAGGAACACAGGAAAACAGAAACACAGAAACACATGAAAACAGAAACATAGGAACACAGAAACACAGGAAAACAGAAACACAGGAAAACAGAAACACAGGAAAACAGAAACACCGGAACACAGAAACACAGGAAAACAGAAGCACAGGAACACAGAAAGCGCTAAGCAGGGGAATGCAGAGTATGACATAAGTGTAGGCACGGAAAACTACATTACATTACATTTTATTTAGCAGACGCTTTCATCCGAAGGGACGTATTAAGCTACACACTGGATAAGCTACATCTGACAAAGCCATGAACATTATTTCCACTACATATGGCAAATAGGCTAAGTCAGTAATAAGTAAGACTAACTAAAGTACCAAGAAATAGAAATGCAAACATAATATATATATATATATATATATATATATATAAAACTGCAACTAGATTAGACTACAAAGTACAACATGAAGTTAAAAAATGGACAGGTGAAAACAAATGGCAATGGATCAGGGTAAGTGCCATAGTAAGTTGGAGAACTAAGTTGAATCTTAAACATGCTTTATTAAGATCACTTGATGTTCTCAATTCAGCTCATTGCCACTTACATTACTTTGTTGTAGGAGCCTAACCCAACACCAATATTACGCTGAGTCTGGGATATGAATAAGCCATCTAAACTAGGCTCCTTGATCACGTGTAAACTGAATAAAGGACATTAGAAGGCAATAGCTCATAAAACACTGTATACTGTAACACAGACAAAGTCAACATCCCTCCCTACCTCCCTGTGAACCTTAATTGTTGTCTTTGTGATTTACGTAGTGTTTCGGTATTTTTAGTTGGCTAGGTAAGCAGTATTTGGATAGTTAAGTTTGGTCACTTTTGCTTTGTTGTTTGTTTATTTGTTGATTTAAAAAAATAATAATAATGAATAAAAAAAAATAGGCCCTGGTCCTTATCTTTGTTGTACGTGTAGCAATTGAAATTGTACTTCCCTCTAGGGTCTTTCAGCGCACTTAGCCCTGGTTATGGGTATGCACTTTGTTGTACGTCGCTCTGGATAAGAGCGTCTGCCAAATGCCAATAATGTCAAACTCAACAATAAATTATAGGGTATTCCTATAATAACTTCTGAATGCACTGAGTGGTATATACACACTATGCACTCTACCTTTTTTATATATACACACTGTGGTCTGTTGATGTGTGTTATGCATATGGGTGTCAGTAGATGTGTGTTATACATACGGTGGTTAGTAGATGTGTGTTATACATATGGTGGTCGTGTGTTATACAGATGGTGGTCAGTAAATGTGTGTTATACAGATGGTGGTCAGTAGATGTGTCTTATACATATGGTGGTCAGTAGGAGTGTGTTATACATATGGTGGTCTGTAGATGTGTGTCATACAGATGGTGGTCAGTAGGTGCATGTTGAAACCTCACTAGGATGCTGTAGAAGAGCTCATGGACACACAGTCCCAAGGTGCTGGTCAGAACGTAGGCCAGGTGGTACAGGAACTCCATATCCATCACCATGGCTCGATAGCCCATGATGAATGTGCCGTTGTTTCCCACAAAGCTCACCACAAACACTATCTTATTGATAAGCTACAGAGGAGACATGAAGGACAGAAAGCTTAAGTAAAATCAGGACAAAATTAGGAGAAAAACAGCAATTAAACTCAAAATATGATGTCCACAGCTTCTAGCCTTCATAATACCATCCCACAAGTTCAATATAGATGTAGCCAGAATTATGTGTTTGACCATTATGGTATGTATTCAGTATGCGCTATTGAACAGTATTTAGTATGTGTTTCCAACTGATGGTCAATTCAGCCTTCAGGGTGCACAGTCAGTGCTAGTGTGTGTGTGCTGCAGAGTCTGTACTGCAGTGTGTCTGTGCTGCAGAGTGTCTGTACTGCAGTGTGTTTGTGCTGCAGAGTGTCTGTGTTAGTGTGTCTGTGCTGCTCTGTGTCTGTGCTGCAGTCTGTCTGTCTGTGCTGCAGTGCGTCTGTGCTGCAGTGTCTCTGCTGTAGAGTGTCTGTGTGACAGTGCATCTGTGCTGCAGTGTCTGTACTGCAGAGTGTCTGTGTGACAGTGTGTCTGTGCTGCAGTGTCTCTGCTGTAGAGTGTCTGTATGACAGTGCATCTGTGCTGCAGTGTCTGTACTGCAGAGTGTCTGTGTGACAGTGTGTCTGTGCTGCAGTGTGGTGTGAGCCCAGCTTACGTTGAGGACGCCCAGCATGACGAGAGTGGGGCTGATGCCGAAGTAGTAGATGGAGCGCAGGATGAGGGCGATGGTGAGGGGCCGCAGCCCGTAGCGCTGGGAGAACAGGCCCATCACGGACAGGCCGGCAAACCCCCAGAACAGCATGGAGAGCACTGAGGAGTCCACAGGCCCTGCTAATACAGCAGCACAGCATTAGCTATTCAGAAGCGTCAGCTACACTCTCAGACAAAAAGGCCTCTTTGGCTTGTCTCCATAGAGCAGTGTTCTCCAACCCTGGTCCTGGAGAGCTGGTTTTTGTTTTCACCTTAAAATCACAACCCTGTTCAGATGCAGGTAACCTGGTCAGATGAGTTAACTGTGTACTCAACTGCTCTAATTGATTAATTAAGTGCAGAGTAGAAAAACCAGCAGACCCTGAACCCAGAACCCTTTGTAGTTCTTTATGGAACCCTCTATCATAGGTTTGAAGTGTGAAAGCTCCTCAACAAAGAACCATTTTGCTTGACAGAAAACCCTTGAACTTAATAGGCTTCTTCTGGCCCCCAAATCCAAATCCAGGCCTGGTGTTCTTTTCTCCTGGGTAATTAGTGCTACTGACCAGTCTTCACACCTCACTCCCAGGTAAAGGGAGGGTGGAAAACCAGCAGTTCTCAGCCCTCGAGGACCGTGAGTTGCTGATACCTGTTCACCTGAGTGCTTCTGCACAGTGACAACATTTTAAATTTGTGAAAGAGAAATGACTGTACTGCTGATCCTCACACCCCCCTACTGACCCTCCCCCGACGCCAATCCACTGAAACCGGCTTCCCTCACCTTGCCCTGAGTCAAAGGGGTAGAAGAAGGCGATGATCAAGTTGATGAAGACGGCCAGGTTGAAAGAGATGCTGCCCCACAGCGTCATCTTGCCAGAGAACCAGTACAGCACAGGCATACCTAGCCAGGAGCAGAGAGGCAAAGAGTACAGGTCTGTCAGTGAACCAGTACAACACAGGCATACCTAACCTGTCAGGGTGGGGGGGACAGAGGAACCAGAAGCAGACACAGGGGTGTGGAAAAAATGGCTTTAATGGTTTTAAGGAGAGCGTAATCCAGACAGGCAATGGGTCAAAACCGGGAAGGCAATCCAAAAACAGGGCAGAGGTACAAAGTCCACAAAAACTCCGAAACCACCCGAATAGTGAAGCTCACAGACGGGGGAGTGACTCGGGATAAAAAACATTTAGACACAGACATCACAGGGGAAGACAAGTGCAAAGACTAATGAATGTAAACAGAACACCAGAATATGAATATGAATAAAATAGTTTGGGTAGAGGAGTACACTTGCATCTTATGACTCAGTACTTGAGGGCTTACTGAACTGACATAATCAACTGTCCTGATCATGGTTATCAGTGTATCAAATACACTAGTATCTTCTCTGTTCTGTGATTTATAAATGGTTTCACAAAATTACAAATGGGAAGAGACCAATGGTGTGATTTTGGCATGCCAAATGGATATTATACAATGCAGTCTGTAAGTATTTGGACAGTGACACATTTTTTGCTGTTGTTTTGTTGTTTATATTCCAGCAAACAAAGTTTGTGAACTGTGTCATTCCTACGCAGTTCACCTAATATGGATGTAAAAACCCTCAAATTAAAGCTGAAAGTCTGCACTTTTGCCAGTGTTTTTTTTTTTATTTCTTTTTGCTGGAGTACGGAGCAAAAACAACACTGCACGGTATATGGTAAACAAATATACATTATATTATATATCTATAGCGCAGAAATGAAAGGCAAGGAGAACCTACATAAGTCAAAACAAATAATTAAATTATAGAAACAGTAACCTAGGACGGATTACTTCAGGGTTTTTTTTTTATATAACAGTTTTAATGAATGCTTTTGATTGGCCAAGGCAGTTTTTGTGCGTGATGCTGGATGTTTTAAATATTTAAAGGGCATTTGAGGGTCAGTGGGGCTGTACATCTTTCACAATTATAAATATGAATGCCTGTTTTCATAACACCTTACCAATGGTAGGTCATCAGGATCTCTAAATATAAAAATATATTTTATTGAAAAAAAAAACCAGAAAGAACATCAGGACACCCCAGTGAACTATCCCTTCAAAATAGACAACACATGCTTAAGTAACACATTTGCAAGGACTGCATGCACATAAATACCTCTCCAGGCATAAGTCCCTGGCCAGAAGAAAAGTTGGGAGGTTGGGAGGGCAACTCAAATGGAAAAAATAGCAGAGTCAAGACTAAGAGAGCCACGAGAGAGGTAGAATATGAGGCAGAGGAGTGATAAAGGTTCACCTACTTCTGAGTTTTTTCTGCCACTCCATTTCGTTGTGCAGGAAGGTGCTCTGCTGAAAGAAGTGTGTAACCTTGCTGCCCTGCTCGTCCTGCTCCGTGGTGGTGAACACGCGGAACTTCGACTCCTCCGTCAGGAACTCGCAGATGGGATGCACCGGGAAGACTATCTGCTCCATGCTGCGATCGTCCCGCACGATCTGCTCTCCGTTATGGTGAGAAAGAGAGAGAAGAGAGAGGCAGCGAGAGAGGCAGAGAGAGAGAGAGAGAGAGAGAGAGGAGAGAGAGAGGCAGAGAGAGAGGCAGAGAGAGAGAGAGAGGAGAGAGAGGCAGTAATGTAATGCAAGTCCTACAAAATCTTGAAATGCGTAACAGCTGGGTTTAATCAATGAAACGTTTGGCAGCTGAATATACATAAATATACAAGTAATTTACCATGTTTCCTGAAGCTAGTCTGTACCTCATAAGAACTATAAAAGCCTTTAAATGATTGACAGTAACAATTGAATTAAAAAAATCTAATGTCACAGGCCAGACTGGTGCACATGGAGGGATTATACCCTTGAGCAAGGCTCTTCACAATAAAAAATGACTGTCTTGTAGGCTTGTAATAAGTATAAGTATAATAAAGTATATATAAGTATAATATGTATAAGATTTTCTCTCAAGTAGAAAATGTTGTTGTTGCTCGTTTTAAGTTACTGTTTGCTTGACAACTGAAATTTTCTTATCCCATTGGCAAATCTTGAAATGCGTCAAACCTCATTGGCACTATTTTAGTCTTATTTAGCAAAACAAATAAGATTGAATTCTTTATTTTGCCTTATTGCTTTATTCTGTAAAAGCACTACTGTCGCACTGTTGCAGCTGATAAATGAGAGTTTTCGGGAGTCTGAGGGAGACCTCGATCTGAGCCGTGTGCTGCTCGTAGAACTCCAGCGGATCCTCCTCGGGAGCCTCGGTCGTGGCCGTGGACTTGAGCATCTGAGACAGGGGCCGGTTATTCAGGTTCAGCTGCAGACAGAGCACAGCGGAGCGGATGTAAACCATCTGGCCCAGGTGTCAGGCGGAGAAATGAATGAGTGTGATGTGGGCTTGTGCGCTGTGGGCAGGGGAGAGCGGATCACCATGGAGGAGATGCCCTCCTCGACCTCCTCCTTCCTCCTCTTCGGGGGTTTCAGCAGGTTCAGCAGGGACTTGTTATGCCGAGCCAACTGCAGAGGTGGAGGACAGTCACAGCCTCAGTATCTCATGTGATAATGATGTTAATGCTACTAATATTACTACAGCTACTGCTGCTACTACTACTACTACTACTACTGTTGCTACTAAAACTACTACTACATCTACTACTGCTGCTGCTACTACTACTGCTACTGTTGCTACTAAAACTACTACTACATCTACTACTGCAGCTACTACTACTTAAATTGGGGACATGCACAATCTCAATAAAGCAGCTTATTGTCAGGACTGGTGGACAGAAGGACCAAACACAGACTCAGGGATCAGAGGAGGGCAGGGCAGGCTTTAATGACGATAGGCAGATAAGGCAGGCAGTGTTCGAATACCAGGCAAACACGTAAGACAGTCTGTTTAAACTGGGTAGGCAGTCCAAACAAGCGACAGAACCAGAAACGTA
Organism: Conger conger; assembly: GCF_963514075.1. Lineage (NCBI taxonomy): Eukaryota > Metazoa > Chordata > Actinopteri > Anguilliformes > Congridae > Conger > Conger conger. The sequence goes on from NC_083769.1 coordinate 4,758,498, forward strand.
GTCCAAGAATCAGAGTCCAATAAGCCAGCCAGAGTTTGGTGACAGGCGATCCAGGAAACAAACAGAACAGAAAGCGAACAGAACAGAGATCATACAGGTTACGGGACAGGGAAGCAGAGGTTAGAACTAAACAGAGACTATGCATAACAGCCAGAACGAAACAAACTAGCCAAGAACAGAACAACAGGCAGGCTTAGAGGACAATCCTCCCTGGAGCAATGTGGGGTTAAGGGCCTATTCTACGCAAGCCTGTCTGATGTAGTGCTCTCTTCGCAGATCTGGACAGTACCTGAAGGCCCAGGATGTAGATATTGTGGCCAACCTCACGAGGTGACACCTCCCCGTCTTCACAGTCCACCTCCTGCAGGTAGGCCTTTTTTATCACCTCCACCTGTCGGCCCGCAAATGCAAACGGTCTCAATGGTTATTGCTAGAGAAATGCCAGTGGGATTATGTCTTAAATATGGTATTTGTTCATATGACAAAATTTTAGATGGTGACTTTAAGAAAAAAAAAGCTATGAGTGTGCTATGAGTGAAAGTGAGAGCGTGAGAGAGAGAGAGAGAGAGAGAGAGAGAGAGAGAGAGAGAGAGAGAGAGAGAGAGAGAGAGAGAGAGAGAGAGAAATAGAGAGAGAGAGATGAGAGATGGTGATATTCCTGACCAGTTCGCGGGGTCGGAGGTTAAATAGAATCCTCTCAGCATTCTCGCTGTCATGCCTGCTCTCCATCAGACCCAAGAGCAGTTTGGAGGCATTGTCCTGGAGACAGCAGATACAAAGCTGATGAGTAATATTCATATCTCATCTTGCACAGGGCGTTCGTAGTTACAGAACTGGACTGTATTACAGAACTTAACTCTGTGTTAAAGTTCTGAATTCTGTTACAATGCTATATGAAAATAATATTTTGCAAACTACCCAATACAGTACATAAAGTTGACATTGTGTAAAGTTCTGTATTTGTAGCATAAAACATGATGAATGGAGTGACAGAATGAGGTATAAAAAAGGAAGTATACTGTAAGAGCAGGTATAACTGAGGTTAGGAGGAGAGGTGTGACACACCTCAGGTTAGGACTGAGGTAAAAATAAATGTTATGGGTTATGTTGCAGGTTTGGATGAACCTGGACACACCTTTAGCTGTAGTACCATGTCCATGCGGTTGCGACACAGGGGGCTGATATCGTTCAGGATAAGCGCCGTAATGATGTCGATGCCGTTACACTCGTGGGTGACAATGCACGTCTGTGAGAGAGGACATAGGCATTTTCACAGGCACACCCTGGGTACCATTGCTACCATTGAGGTATTTTAAAACTATATTTAATTAATCACAAAAAAACATTTTATGTGAAATGTTTGCATTTGCTGAAACCCCAAAAGACAGCAAATTAAATTGATCAGCACTAACGCTAACATCAGCCTGCTCTCCATCAAGCCTTACTTTTTACACCGGGAGGTTTGATTAATACTTGATAGGTAATTTTAAATATTCATTAAAAATAAAACCCTTGTCCGAGAGCTTGCATTAATACATTCTCGCTTGAATTCTTTCTCAACCAAAGTTTTTTTGTTTTTATAGTATGCAGAACGATGCATGATTTAAAACTAGTTAGCGTCATTGTTTTCCATTTCAACGATAATTCTGCTGTCTGAAATGCATTTCTTCAGTCAAATCCTAAGGAGACACCAGTTGTCTGGCATCAACAAGGTATTTGCACATTATATTCCTAGATATATTGCATGTATAATAACAAATATCCCATATCAACCAGTCAGTCAGCTCGCGAGGTAGATCGCAAACTACTTTTAAAAGCCTAACTATAGGCTAGCTAGTTAACTAGCTGGCATAAGCTAACACTGTAACAGCCATTTTTTGTGTAGCTAGAGCTGGCTAGCCCAGTTAACTGACTTCGTTGGTGTTTATGGCGAGCGTAATAAACTAACGTAGCTGGTGATTTAGCTGTAAATTTTCTGCTTATGTACGCCGACCAAGCTGGTCTCTTTTTGACCGCCCTTGTTTGCTGTATCCGACACGTTTTCACAAATTGAGTGCTTGCTTGCCGCTTTGGACAGTGAGTGGCTGCTTCTACAGTTGGTGTGCTATGGAATGTCAGCTGGCTGGGTACGAACGTTAACTGCACGGGATGACTATGCCGAACATAACGGTCCCCCATAACGGCTTCAGATTAGCCTCATGTTAGCATTGTGTCTCACCATGTTAAGTTTACGGGGAATTCATCGTCGAAATGTAAAGTTTTGAGGTCTAATTCAAATTGAATAAAATGTAAAGTCAGGAAATTTCAAAAAGCACGTATATTTCTGATTTACCCTTAGAAAGAGTAGTCTTGTGTCGGGAGCCGTTGGATTTAAATTCAGTTATTGTTGCGGGAAAAAGGTATCAGTAGCACAGAAATGGCACAGCGAAGCAATACCAAAACCAGTAGCTGGCGAGCCCGTTGCCATTTTAGTAGACGTGCGAAATGGCACTGAGATTGGTTTTGAAAGGGGTGAGATACTGAGGTTCAAAGGTGGAAAACCAATGCAGATATTTAATTCTTTACTAAAAACCGAAGTTCTGTAAAATTTAGTAAAAACTTCTTTTTCAGTTTCAATTCATTTAGGAGGGCAATGAAGGGAGGGATCTTTTAATATTTAATCTAGAGGCACATGTATAACATTTATACCTTAAAATGCATCCTCGAATGACGAAAGTTAAAGAAAAAAAAAGAGCACACCCTGGCCTAACCCACCACATGCCATCCTAGCCAAGTTTCTTGACCTCTGCAACCCGCTCACATGCACAGGGTGTTCCCTAGATGTTTCCGTACCCAGCCAGGTGAGAAAAGTAGCCAGCTAGGTGTGTTGCCAATGGTTCTGTTGACATAACATTTGCAAAAAAAAAAAAAAAAAGTGTGAACCTTAAATATACTGTATGCCTAAAGGTAGCCTGCGAAAATAAGGTGTGTAATCAGCCATTTAGCCGACAGCTGGCGCCTTGCCCCACTCTCAGGAGAGATGTAATCTAAATCCATAAAAACCCAGATTGACGAAGCGCTGCGCTGGGTGGAAGCGTTTCCCGTGGCACCTGACCTGGTTCTCCTGGCAGGGACCCTGGCAGTACTCCGTGAGCGTCTCCAGGGTCTGGATGATGAGCCCCACGTTGCTCTCGTTGATGTAGAGCCCCAGAAGGCCCAGGCCCCCTGTGGTGCTGCCGCACATGATGTCCAGGAACTGCAGCGTCTCGCACACCAGGTTGTAGTTGGTCTTGTTGTTCTGGCAGCGCAGGAAGTTCTGAGGCAGGAGAGACATGTTAAACACCTTTCGTGATTTACCAACGCACGGCAAAAAGTGACGTGTTTAAGATGTTTTAGTCTTGATCTATTTTTCTTTTCTCCCAAGTAGAAAATCCAAATGTTTTTTTAAGTTAATATTTGAAATTTTCTTATTCCATTGGTAAATCTTGAAATGAGTCAAACTGTCTAACCTCATTGGCTATATGTGCGTCATATTGCAGTGCGGAGGTGCCCTTTTTCCAACAGACATTGCGCAGGTTTTGCATCTCCCTCATTGATAAAGGGACAGTGGTTATTGTTCTGTAGGAATTTGCCAAAGATTTGGCAAATGTTACCAGAAAGTACAACAATGTTCGATTTGGGGATTTCTTCCTGAGAGTGTTCCTGAGCAGACCTTAGATCAGCAGTCAGCGCTGAGCACTGACCTGAGACCGCACTGCAAAACATGAGTTTTAGTCTTGCAATACTTAAGATCTTATTTTTGTTCTCTCAAGCAGAAAAAAATGTTTTAAGTTCCTGTTTGCTTGAGCAAATAATTTGTCTCATTTAGCAAAATGAGACAAATTATTGGGGGCCTCCCCCCCCCCAATCCTTGGCTTTGTGATGCTCTATGAGCTGTCCGAACCCAACTGCGGGCAGCGGAGAGAAAATGGAAAAGGTCCTGTCTCCCCAGTGATATAGCTTCCTTCCATGCCCTCCTATCATCTTTTCACTCCTCTGTCTCTCTAGCTAAATGTTCCTTCTTTCACTCGAAAAGTAACGCGGCCGCTTCTAATCCCCGCAAACTGTTTTCAACCTTCTCCTCTCTTCTGGCCCCCCCCTCCCCCCCACCTCCCTCATCACTCACACCTGATGACTTTGTCTCCTTCTTTGAAAAGAAGGTTGACGCCATTCGCAATTCCTTCTCCCAACCCTCTCCCCCTGCTGACCCTTCTACCTTCCCCAACTCCCTAACCACCTTTTCTCCCCTCTCTGACTCCGACACATTGAAACTCCTTACATCCCACCGCCCGACCACCTGTCCTCTTGACCCCATCCCCTCTCCCCTTCTACAATCTATATCTAATGACATTCTCCCTTTTCTCTCCTCTCTAATCAACACCTCCCTCTCTTCCGGCACCATGCCCTCTTCCCTGAAGAGGGCCAGAGTCACTCCCCTGCTCAAAAAACCTACTCTTGACCCCTCTGCTCTGAGCAACTACCGGCCTGTCTCTCTTCTTCCCTTTCTCACCAAGACTCTGGAACGGGCGGGCTGCTCCCAACTGTCCACTTATCTTCTTCACAACAATCTCCATGACCCCAACCAGTCCGGCTTCAAGAGTGGCCACTCCACTGAGACCGCCCTGCTCGCGGTCACTGAGGCACTCCACTCTGCTAAAGCCAAATCCCTCTCCTCTGTCCTCATCTTCCTCGACCTGTCGGCCACCTTCGATACAGTCAACCATGAGATTCTTCTCTCATCGCTGACTGGGATGGGTGTCACAGGATCTGCACTCGCTTGGTTTTCCTCCTACCTCTCTGGCCACTCCTACCAGATGACTTGGAGGGGCTCAGTCTCTGACCCTCACCCTCTACAAACTGGAGTCCCGCAGGGCTCAGTTCTTGGTTCTCTCCTCTTCTCGCTATACACCATGTCTCTTGGTTCTGTTATCTCTTCCCATGGCTTTTCTTATCACTCTTACGCTGATGATACCCAACTCTATTTCCTTCCCCCCCGATACCCAGATCACCACACAGATCTCTGCCTGCTTGGCTGATATGTGCCATCAAGCCCCTCCAGCTGGTCCAGAATGCTGCAGCCCGCCAGTCACCAGTCAGCCCAGGTCGGCTCATGTCACCCCGCTTCTCATTGGCCTCCACTGGCTTTCTATTGCCGCACGCATCCGATTCAAGGCGTTGGCATTTCAGGCTGCTAAGGGGACTGCCCCACCTTACATACAATCCTTGATCATTCCCTACTCCCCAGCTAGACCACTCCGGTCTGCCAGCTCTGGTCACCTTATGGTTCCCTCACTACGAGCACCTGGCGGTCGAGCTGCACGTTCACGCCTGTTTTCCGTTCTGGTTCCTCAGTGGTGGAATGACTTGCCTACCACTGTCAGGACAGCAGAATCCCTCCCCCTATTTTGATGCAGACTAAAAACACACCTTTTCAAATATTAGTCCTCCCTCCTGATTTCCCCCGCCCCCCTTTCTGATATCCCTATCCCTCTTGTCTAACCCCCCCAAAAAAAGAAAAAAAGAATTTGCACTTATGATGACTATATGTTTAAAACAGCACTTCCTATGTATTTTCCTAGTTATGGATGTGATGCTTTGACTTGTGGAAGAACCTATGCACTTGTATGTCGCTTTGGATTAAAAGCGTCTGCCAAATGACTAAAATGTAAATGCAAAAAAGTAAAGGAAATAAGTGTCAATATAAAACTTATTGCCTTATTCATTGCTTTTTGCAGTGCAGCCGGTGGGACTGACCTGAAGGTCCTGGTTATGGTTCTCACACAGCAGCTGCAGGAAGCGCAGAATGGGCTTCATGATGCTGATGGTGGGGGCCATCTCCACCTCCACCTCGCGCTGCTCTGGCAGGACCGGGGCCGAGACCTGCCCATAATGAGCCGAGTCCGCCATCGGAGGGGACCCTGCTGGGACAAAAGCCACACTGCTGGAGACGGACCACTCCACTTACAGTTGATTAGACTAAGCAGGGTCCAATCCCCCCTGGAGCAATGTGGGGTTATGGGCCCTTGCCCAAGGGCCAAACAGCTGCACTGATCTTATTGTGGCTACACTGAGGCTTGAACCACCAACCTTCCAGGTCCGAGTCAAGCCACTAGACTATAGGCTGCCCCATATAAGGACATCACTGCCAGACAGGCAGTGGCCATACTGCTATGCAGAGAGACCATAATGCTGTGCAGAGACCATACCGCTGCGGAGAGACCATACTGTCAGATGGAGAGACCATACTGCTTTGCAGAGAGACCATACTGCTGGAGAGGGTACTTTTTCTTCTTCGACATGAGAAGATACCAGAGCTGGGTAAGGTTTTATATCTTGGGAGTTTACAATTATCAGTATAGCAACTCGACTGCTTTACTAAACTTTTCTTAAAGGCTCTTGACAAGAAACTGGAAGCGGTCAAGAAGAGGACTACTCCTACTGGTTAAGTAGACACACACCTGGGCTACATGAGGATTTAGGCCAGGCTGTTAAATGGGTGCTCTTTCCTGCAGCAGGCGTCTAAGACCGGGGGCCGGGGGGCCAGAGAGACGCGGACGAAAGAGCTGAGTTCAGGAGATCTGCTACTGATGCCGAAAAGCTACTGTTTGGGATTTATTTACATCACAACCATGAACATGACCACTACTGTCTCAAGACATTAAGAGATAGTACTTAATAATTCACCAATAGCACTACTGAAAATGTCCATAATCCTATCTTCTCTATGCTCAGTTAACCAGACATCCCATGGATAACCCCCACGGAAACTAAGCAGTGGTAGGAAAAGGCAAGCATTGCTGGGCTGAACGACCTCTTCTCGTCATTATATTATGTTAATGGCATCCACCTGACTGTAGCTGGATTACGTACACCAGGGTACCCACCATCCAGGTCCTTGTCATCCTGAGCTTTGTGGGTCATCTCCCCCACGTTGACCGACACGGTGGCCTTGATGTCCTGCTGAGCGTTCTTCATGCGGTCATTCAGGACCTTGAAGAACTTCTCCGATTTGTTGTCGCCCATCATCAGCTTGAAGAAGGAGTTCTAAAGCACGGGACACCCAACAGGTGACGGATGGAGAGGACATTACTGCAATTCCTGTTTCCTGGTCCCGCGGAAGGCGCACACAGCTCAAGCAAGTAGTGACATTGGCACATGTTATCATAAAAAACACACACCAAAATGCTTGCGCAATGTGCTGTGTCACACTTGATGGTCAGAAAAGAAAAGTCTTGCACACTTGCTTAATGGTAAAATAAATCCTATGAATTGTTTTTTGGAGCTTCAAGCAAGTGCTCTTTTCTGATCTTAATATCTTGGTACATGGGGCAGTAGTCCCATGCAAATATTGGTGCGTGTATGTATGTGTGAGAATGAGTGTGTGTGTACAGTATACAGTACTGTGCAGAAGTCTTAGGCACCCTAGACTTATTGTACTATTACAATACACCCTAGTACTATTGCATATATGATTATTTTTTTGTGTCTTAGTATAAAAGAAAACATTTGAGATTTCCAAATATTCATTTTCCAAAAGATTTAATTTTGCAGGGACATTTTTGTATTTAATTTAAAAGTAAAATATTACTGTAAGCAATTGACTACTTTTTACATAAAAACTTGATCAAGGCTGTCTGAGATCAGAAGCAAGAAGCCAACCAAAGTCTGCAGAAGAACTGTGGCAAGTTCCCCAACATGCTTGGAACAACTTCCCTGCTGATTGTCTTGTAGAAATGCAGGACAGTGTTGGGTATCTCAGAGAAGTGATGCAGTTTTAACGCCGAAGGGTAGTCAGAAAAAATACTGATTTGATTCAGTTATTCTGCCAAATTACTAAAATGTAATTTAAAATGTATAGTTTATTTAGGACCTTTCATTGTATTATTTTTGAAAGAATCATATCTGTACAGAATGTTATACAGGTGCCTAAGACTTTTGCACAGTACTGTATGTGTGTGTGTTAGTGTGTGTGTTTGTGTGTGTGTGCTGTTTTCCTACCTGAATCTCAGTGTTCCCTCCCTCCAGGAGACAGATGGCCACCTGAATGCTCTCCTCAAAGATCTTGTCATTCTTGGTGCTCATGATGAGGTCAGTGAAGAGTCGTGTGCCCCCCTCCCTGTCCAGGCGACACTGTATAGCTGCCACAGCAGCCCAGTCTCTCTCCCCCTCCAGCGCTGCACACACACACACACACACACACACACACACACACACACACACACACATACACCCAAATGTAAAAAATGTCAACAAACATAATGCATCAAAAAGTCAGATCCGGAGAAAGTGGGTGTGAAATGCTATAGTCCCTCTTCCTGACATACCTCCCAGCCCCAGCTCAACGATTTCCACCTTGTTGTTGTTTTTCTTGTTGTTGTTGTTGTTGTTGAAGAGATAGTTCTGCACCAGCACCTTCCTGAGGGAAAGACCCTGAGGGGGAGATCATCATAGGATCAGCCTCACTTACAGCAGGGATCATCACATCACAGGCCAAGCTTTTCCACCCTTCACCTGGGAGGCCGGTGTGAAGACAGTCGAGCCAATCCCTAATTGTTCAGTTAACCCTTTCAGTTCCAGGACCAATATGAAATGGCTCCACCCAAATGCCACCCTGAAGGGGTGCTGGCTTTGGTTGAGAAAATTTCTAAAAAGTTTAGGCAACCCAAACTTTAAGAGGGCTTCGAAATAATAGTATAACAGTCATTTTGATTGGTTGAAAAGGTATTAGGTTGAGAGTGCCATATGGCACTGTTGGAACTGAAAGGGTTAATCACCCAGGAAAAAAGAAAACCAGGGCTGGATGTGGATTGGAGGGCCAGAGTTGACCCTGAGCTGGCCCTCAGTACCAGGCGGCACTACCCACTGCAGGCAGTGCGGCGAGCGCGTTCACCGCCTCACCCTGTCGTCAAACTCCAGGGTGCGGATCAGCATCTTCTGCAGGATCCGGAGGACCTTGATGCAGAGCTTGTCCTCGGACACCATGAGGTCCTTGGTGTGCTGGATCAGCCTAGACACAGGTATAACACAGTGATAGCACACCAACAGCAGGTGGAACTAACTAACTCAATAACTCAGTAACTAAATAAGAAACTAAATGTTCTGTGCTCGCTACTGATTGGTTACTGTCAGAGCTGTCGGAACTTTTTTAGTGCGGCCTTCTAGTGACGACCACTTTAGTGGTAGGAAAAGGCGAGCATTGCTGGGCTGGATGGCCAGTTCTCGCCGTTATGTCGCATTTTGTTAACTCACTCACTCACGTACACACACAAACAGCACATGCACAAAACACACACTCTCACTCACTTGGATATGAAGCCGCCGGTTTCACAGCGCAAACGGGCATCGGTTCCCTCCAGGAAGAGCAGCTCCGGCCTGTGCAGCACATCCACCAGCACCGACATCTCTGCATTGACCAGAGGCTTCAGCCTGTCCTCCAGAGTGTTAATGATATCCTGAGAGAGGGACATCAACAACAAATGCAGTTCATCATCAAACTGCAGCACTGATGAACTCGGCTGTGCTGCACCCAAGCACAGGTACAGGAACAGGGTTGTGCTGCTCTAGAACACATGGAGAGGAACAGGGTTCTGCTGCTCCGAAACACATGGAGAGGAACAGGGTTGTGCTGCTCTAGAACACATGGAGAGGAACAGGGTTGTGCTGCTCTAGAACACATGGAGAGGAACAAGGTTGTGCTGCTCTAGAACACATGGAGAGGAACAGGGTTGTGCTGCTCTAGAACACATAGAGAGGAACAGGGTTGTGCTGTACTAGAACACATGGAGAGGAACAAGGTTGTGTTGCTCTAGAACACATGGAGAGGAACAGGGTTGTGCTGCTCTAGAACACATGGAGAGGAACAGGGTTGTGCTGCTCTAGAACACATGGAGAGGAACAGGGTTGTGCTGCTCTAGAACACATGGAGAGGAACAGGGTTGTGCTGTACTAGAACACATGGAGAGGAACAGGGTTGTGTTGCTCTAGAACACATGGAGAGGAACAGGGTTGTGCTGCATTACATTTACATTTACATTACATTATTGGCATTTGGCAGACGCTCTTATCCAGAGCGACATACAGTTGATTAGACTAAGCAGGAGACAATCCTCCCCTGGAGCAATGCAGGGTTAAGGGCCTTGCTCAAGGGCCCAACAGCTGTGCGGATGTTATTGTGGCTACACTGGGATTAGAACCTCCGACCTTGTGTCTCCCAGTCATTTACCTTAACCACTACGTTACAGGCTGCCCCTAACTGCTGCTCCAGAACACATGGAGAGGAACAGGGTTGTGCTGCTCCTGAACACATGGAGAGAAACAGAGTTGTGCTGCTCTAGAACACATGGAGAGGAACAGGGTTGTGCTGCACTAGAACACAGGCAGAATAACAGGGTTGTGCTGTATCCAAGCACAGGTAGAGGAACGGTTATATCGCAGAATACAAGAACTGTAGTTTTTATGAAGTTCTTGTAGACCCATGAGTTACAGTTAGGGTTTGGATGGAGAGAGCAGACCTGCAGCTTTTCGATGATGTTCTTGTAGTCCCAGGGGTTGTTGGGGGCGCTGGTTCGGCTGGAGCGGGTGGGGTTCTTGTAGTTGGGGTTATTGCGGGGGAGGGAGTTTAGCGCACTGGAGCTCAGCATGGTGCTGATCTGGGAGTCCAGGTCCATGGGCAGGATGATGGAGCGGCTCTTTGCTGCAGGAGCGACACGGGACGGGCATTTCTTCAGTCAATCTGCATATCAGCTGTTTGGTTACACTCGCCAAGACATAGGCCAAGCACTGCAGTACTGAGATAACCTAACATTTTTAAATGTATTTTACTCCTTTAAAGAACATTAAAGGAGTAACATGGTGGTTGGTCACACCTTCTACATTTTTATATGCAATTTGCACAAGAGGGTATTGAAGAAACGCGATGAATATCCACGATAATATGTCCATTCTTTAGTTTTGGAGAAGTAAGCATTTGAAATGTTTTGTCCCATTTTCAACCAGTTGAGAATGTTCTCCTAGTAGTACATGAGCATAACCATAACCCTATAACTTGTGACCCACAGTTTGCGCCACTGGCCTACAGGAAAAATGTGCCTTGGAAAAATATGTTTTAAAATACATTTAAATGAGTGAATAATAAAAGAATTATGCACATTTGTTCTATTGTAGCCTAAAGACAACTGGCAAATGTCACATTCAACCACTATGTCACTCCTTTAACAGTTGCCAGGGCAGCGTGTGATGGGATCGGCTGCATTGATCCCTGGGTTTAACATGGGATCGACTGCGATGGTCCCTGGGTTTAACATGGGATCGACTGCAGCTGTTTGAGCAGGAGGACAGGCCACACATTAACATAACTTGCATAGTGTCTCTTTTGATGGATTAGCTATCGGGAGTATCCTTTAATTATATCAGAACGGTTTGGGCTTGCTGTAGGATTTACTAATCTTAGAGAAACCTTGAAATCTTTGTTTTTAACATTGTGAATACAGTATAATACATTATACCATGATGCTTAAATGGTAAATGAAGTTGAAGTAAGAAGGTGCAATGAGAAGGTCCTGGATAAATGATTTGGTCATTATTTCACCAAGGTCAATATAACCTCTATTTAATGTCACACTTCAATCAAACCTTCAGTTTACAGCAAAAAAGAAATCCCACCAAGAACACTACAATAGCTCTTTGAGGAGATGATTTGTAGAATACACTGTAAAGTATTCTAAAAAATAAATAAGATGTTCATAGCAAACAGAGAACTGTTAAGTATAAAAAAATAAAAAAAAAGCCCAATACTAACTTTCACAGTGAAATGTAATTTGTCAGTTGGTTAACTTGCTCTTCTGAGCAATGCTGGAACTCGAAGGGTTACTTCAGCTGAAGGTCATAAGGTTAGTGAAAATACCTCAGCTGGGAGACACTGCCACCTTAAGGCTGGAATAAGTAATGCGAGTATAATCATATTTATAAACGACAAAACAGGCAATTCAGTTCACTAATATTTTATGGCTAAACAGCTATTCTGAGTGAATTTATATACCAACTGGATAAAAGCAACCCTGTTTTGTGAACTGTGAATTGAACTACATATTCTACCTGAAATATGCCCAAAATAGTACCAGAATACTTTTTTTAATCCTTTTGCTGAGATATTTTGGATATTTAGATTCAGATATTTTAGAATTCTAATGACCTGTCAGCTTTAAAATGGGTAGCTATTTACGACAACCTAAAATCAAGAAAAAACACTTCAAATAGCTCTTCTGAAAATTTAATTTAATGGAAATATCAAGCACTGAAAAAAATGGCTGTCTTAACCCGCGTTTTTAGTCTTGACAAAATATCAGCTTCTTTTAGGTTACTGTTTACTTGACTAATGAAATTTCTGTCTCATTTAGCTAAAAAAAAGTAATAGAAATAAGACATTAAGTCTAAATATAAGACAAAGATACTTTGTGTTTGTTTTTCGAGTGTGGAAGCGTAGCAGCCAGCAGAAGAAGAAAGCCTGTTGGTCCCTCACCTGTGGTGGCCAGGGTTCGAATGCAGGCCTCCACCAGGCCCCGCTGCTGGAGCAGCTGCAGCCAGGGGCAGTCCAGCAGGCGGATACTGGACTGCAGGAGCTGAATCAGGATGGTGTGGTGAGTCTGGCCACAGGTGGGGAGGAACAGAGCGAGAGAATTACCCCGACTGCGCATTCTGCCGAAACGCACCATTATCATACCCTCCTTCTCCCTAATTCTGACTGTAGCAACAGTGCCTATAGCCACGGCACTGCCACAGAAACCCCATCTGCAAAGGTGACTGGGCAGATTAGGCATATATCTATTGTCTATATCACCTATTGCTACACACTTCTTTGATTAGACTTGCCATTTTTCCTTTGTCATTATCTTTTGAGGCGAGTGAGAAATTAATACATGCTTTTATTTCCTTGCGGTTCGACTACTGCTATGCTTTGTTTACACGCCCCAACCGGCAATCCATTCTGAGACCACAACCTATGATGAATTCCTCTGCCAGACTCTTGACTGGGACTAAAATAAGTGTCACACATTACCCCTGTATCAGCTGCTCTCCATTGGCTGCCAGTGAATTTTAGAATCAATTTTAACATTGTGGCTATCACTTACAAGGCCTTACATGGCCTGGCACCAAGTTATATTGTAGAGTTGCTAGCCCCATGTGAGACTCAGAGACCTCTTAGGTCTACAAATAATGACATTTTAGCTGGTCCAGAGTCTTGGTTAAGAACTAAAGGAGATCATGTCTTTGCTGACTCCCCTTGAATATAATAGCAAATGAGTAAGTGATGGCTTTTAAATCCCTTCTTAAGACCCAAACTGCCTTTTGCAATTTATGATCTGCTTTAAACTTTTTGTGATGTATTTTTATACATTTATACTACTGTTTTGTCTTTTAGAATTGTATTTAATATTAATATTAATATTAATATTAATATTAATGGCGGCACGGATGGTGCAGTGGGTAGCACTGCCGCCTCACAGCAAGGAGGTCCTGGGTTCGAATCCCGGTCGGCCGGGGCCTCTCTGTGTGGAGTTTGCATGTTCTTCCCGTGTCTGCGTGGGTTTCCTCCGGGTACTCCGGTTTCCTCCCACAGTCCAAAGACATGCAGGTTAGGCTGATTGGAGAGTCTAAATTGTCCATAGGTATGAGTGTGTGAGTGAATGGTGTGTGTGCCCTGCGATGGACTGGCGACCTGTCCAGGGTGTATTCCTGCCTTTCGCCCAATGTATGCTGGGATAGGCTCCAGCCCCCCTGCGACCCTATTCAGGATAAGCAGGTTAAGATAATGGATGGATGGATGGATTAATATTAATGTTAATAAAACAGAGTCTGACTGAGAACCAGGATACTCACCTGTAGAGAGGTACTGTTTTCGGAGAAGGGAGAACTGAAGAAGGCGTTGATGGTGTCGAGCACCACGTGAATGACGTATTTCTCTAGGACCGGGTCCGAGAAACGCTTCTCTCGCTTATTACACACCTGTGGAGAGAAATGAACGATTCTCAGTGTCAGAAGAACAAGCCTCAAGATGAGTGGGCCAGTCTTAGCATTTTTTGGGGTTAAGTTTAGAGCATGCTCTCCATTCTATTTTGTATTTCTGTTTAATAAATAGACTTACCCTGGCCATGTCCACAGTAAAGTCCTCAAACATGTTCCAGATGTGATTGCTGGTATAGATCTCTTTCATCTCCACCTCTGTGTCCACATAGCAGTGGTTCACAAAATTCACATAGGCAATCTTCACCTGCAGAAGACACCTAGCATCAGCTAACAAGCATTCCTAAGCTTCAAATGCAATTTCGACCATGCTCCAGGTTAACACAGTTAAGAATGGAATGTGGACAGACCGAACAGAATCAGTCATTGGCAAAGACACATGGTGTACAAGAACCACCAGAACACTGGAGGTTTTACACGGCAAAAAAGGCCAAATGCAGGGGTTTTTCCACAATATCAAGGGGCAATGTCCCAGACTTGAACCACAACAAAATAATTACTCCTGTTTCTTTGAACCAATTGTATTTTGGTGTCTAACATTTGTGTTCTTTATTGATCATAATATTTACACAGCCATTGGTAGCACTGCGAGATTGAAAGAGAAAGTGCTGAATTTCAATGAAAAGTTGAAAACGGGATGTCACGCTCTAGCTTCAACATGAGGAAAGTAAAACACAATCACTCCTAGGGATTTCTTATATTATTAACCTATGTGGCAAAAATCTGTTTTGATCAAAATTAATTGGTTGTATATCTTATTTCATCCTGTTAATCCCGCTATCTCATCCCACTTCTGTTGGAAGTGTCATAATAAAATTATTAATGACATACATTTGTGTTTTTAATGTGAGTTGGCATATTATGGCGAAAATAAACTAAACTCAGTGAGCTCTCTTTAGCATTTCAATGATCCACCCATCAATGTGATTCATGGATAATGTACAAAAAGGTTGATTTTATCTATTAATTGGAAGGAAATCAAATCCCAGTATGGTTATTTTGAAACATGCAATGCTGATTTCAATGCTGACAATAGGTTGCTTTGCACAGATATCTATTCTGGTTAGGGCCACCATTTTGGCTCCACCATGTGACCTGTAAGGATTTAAACTGTATTTCAAATGGTTATCCTCCAGGGGTCCCCATAGACACATAAGAGTCTCACGTGTAAACATTGCATCATCTGTGCTTAATTAGTGGCAATTACTTTATCAACTTGTGAGGTAAATGGAAATGGTTGGCATTTATATACCGCCTTTATCCAAAGTGTTATACAATTGATGGTTCTCATTCACCCATTCATACACGCACTCACACACAGTGGTGATTGGCTGCCATGCAAGGCACAAACTAGCTCGTCAGGAGCATTTAGAGGTTATGTATCTTGCTCAGGGACACTTCGACACACCCAGGGCGGAATCGAACCAGAAACCCTCCAACTGCCTGATGACTGCTGTTACCACCTGAGTCAGTGTTGCCCCAAGGTGGTGGAAATGGGAAACTTGACAAAGAAGCTATTACGACCTAAAGCTGGCGGGGAACTGAAGGATCGTGCAAGAACACAGTATAAGCTCATTGCATTACAGTTATTTAGCTGACACTTTTATCCAAAGCGACTTATAGTTCATGAGACAAAGCTGGGGCGATTTCCCCCCTGGAGCAATGTGGAGGTTAAGGGCCTCGGTCAAGGTGGGGCTACACAGGTGCTTGAACCACCAATCTTCCCAGTCCCAGTCAAACACCTTAGCCACCAGACTATAGGCTGCCTCTACACCAGGCGATAAGCTGCCTCTACACCAGGCTATAAGCTGCCTCTACACCAGGCTATAAGCTGCCTCTACACCAGGCTATAAGCTGCCTCTACACCAGGCTATAAGCTGCCTCTACACCAGGCTATAAGCTGCCTCTACACCAGGCTATAAGCTGCCTCTACACCAGGCTATAAGCTGCCTCTACACCAGGCTATAAGCTGCCTCTACACCAGGCTATAAGCTGCCTCTACACCAGGCTATAAGCTGCCTCTACACTAGGCTATAAACTGCCTCTACACCAGGCTATAAGCTGCCTCTACACTAGGCTATAAGCTGCCTCTACACTAGGCTATAAGCTGCCTCTACACCAGGCTATAAGCTGCCTCTACACTAGGCTATAAGCTGCCTCTACACTAGGCTATAAACTGCCTCTACACTAGGCTATAAACTGCCTCTACACTAGGCTATAAGCTGCCTCTACACTAGGCTATAAGCTGCCTCTACACTAGGCTATAAGCTGCCTCTATACTAGGCTATAAGCGGCCTCTACACTAGGCTATAAGCTGCCTCTACACTAGGCTATAAACTGCCTCTACACCAGGCTATAAGCTGCCTCTACATTAGGCTATAAGCTGCCTCTACACTAGGCTATAAGCTGCCTCTACACCAGGCTATAAGCTGCCTCTACACCAGGCTATAAGCTGCCTCTACACTAGGCTATAAGCTGCCTCTACACCAGGCTATAAGCTGCCTCTACACCAGGCTATAAGCTGCCTCTACATTAGGCTATAAGCTGCCTCTACACCAGGCTATAAGCTGCCTCTACACTAGGCTATAAGCTGCCTCTACACCAGGCTATAAGCTGCCTCTACACCAGGCTATAAGCTGCCTCTACACCAGGCTATAAGCTGCCTCTACACTAGGCTATAAGCTGCCTCTACACCCCTGCCCCGATGAAGAAAACAAGGGGAAACTGTCCCTAGTTATGGTGGATGACGGGGGTTTACCTCTGTAATGCAGTCCTCGTGCGTGACGACTCTCACCACATCCTCTAGGGGCAGCAGCGAGGTGCACTTGATCTCAGTGTAGACGTTCTTCCCCTCGGCGCAGGCTGCCAGCAGCTCCACCAGAGAGATGTGGTAACGCAGAGGGCTGTGCTCCTGCACCCCCTCGCGCGACTCCGCCATCAGCTCCAGCATTTTGGCAAAGGAGGACTTATCATTGTAGAAGACCACCACATCTTCACCAGCATTGGTCAGCTGGGGCCCAAAGAGGCAGAAGGTAACTATCGTTACATACCAAATGCATACTGATGTAAAACTGCTGCAAAATAATCTGATAGTGTCACATCCACACAGATAGAAAATAATAAGTTTGATAATGAGAGGTTCTCATTCTTTGCTGTTTTCATGAGTTATGGCTCTGCTGGAGAAAAATAGTGAAGCAACAGCCCTGCTGAAAAACTGTGGTTGTAAGCTGGTTTAAGCTGTTTTCTCAACAATTTTAGTTGGTCATAGCTGGTATGTGGCTGGTCAAAATTGGTATGAGATGACTTCCCATAAAGCAATAATCATCAAATCTGGACCTCACATCCATATTTAGCCCTGGTTTTCTTGTCTCCCAGGCTGAACAATTAGTGCTTGTGGTTAGCCAGACTGGCTTCACCCCTGACTCCCAGGTAAAGGGAGGGTGAACACACCTGACTCCCAGGTAAAGGGAGGGTGGTCACCCCTGACTCCCAGGTAAAGGGAGGGTGAACACACCTGACTCCCAGGTAAAGGGAGGGTGGTCACCCCTGACTCCCAGGTAAAGGGAGGGTGGAAAAGCATCACTTCTCGGCCCTGGAGGACCGTGATTTGATGATCCCCGCCATAAAGGATACCGGGCTCTCACCTCCGTCATGATCATATCCTGGCACTTCTTCACGTACTTCCCCTCGGCCTTGATGATGGTGTGCAGGAAGTTGAGGTACTGCACGTGCCGGCCGTGCGTGGCCAGGCAGTGGATGAAGTGCTGCAGCACGGCCTCGCTGATCTCCGTGCACAGCTGATAGTTGTTGCTGAAGACGTGCTGCACCGTCTCCGCCTCCAGGAGCTGCATGAGGAGGAGCAGGGTGGGGAGATGAAGAAGAGGCCAGAGATGGGAGAGGGGAGGAAGGAGGAAAATGGACACCAAGGGATGACAGGAATATAGAGTGGGTCAGCCCGATGGGAGTTGGATGGTTTATTGGAATGTTTCTGAAGTCAGTGTTCTAGAACTCCATTGCTTTCAATTACCAGATGTGATCGTTATATCAGCATTAGAATGTTCAGAACAAGAAGTGGTTCTAACCACATAATTGGTGATGGCACTCCTTAAAGAGTTAATTAAGGCTGGGAAAGGGACTAAACTGCACGAGACAGATTTAGTGATCACCGCCATCACCATTTACTGCTGTCTTGCATCATTCAATCACTTCAGTGAGGGTGGGATAGTGACTACAGTGCTGCATAGTCTCTGGTTTGTAGCTAACTGATGGACCATGATGGGCTGAAGGACCTGCTCTTGTCATTGTCCTCTTCTCATGTTCCTGCATTTTGAGCAGTCTGCGTTTGTTGTGTCACCTCTCGAAGTACACCTACTCACCCCTGGGTTCAGGAAGAGGTTCAGGTGTTTGTGGAGGAGGGCCTGGTTTTCAGCATTTCCTGTGCAGAACTTCTGCAGGAAATGGTGGGTGTACTTTATAATCTCCTGCATTTTAGCATCATTCTGAGAGACATAGAGAGAAAGAGAGAGAGGGAGGAAGGGAGGGGGGGGAGAGAGAGAGAGAATGTGTGATGATCACCCTGATAAGTGTCAGTAGTAAGCTATATTCTTGCAGTGGCTGCTGAAAGTAGTCTGACAGCAGGACTTCCGGAGACAATATGAATAAGTTTCAAAATAATAAAAATGAAAAAAGGCCATGTGCAAAAGTTTGCGTCAGTTAGAACTTTGTAACTCCTCCTCAGGCAACTATAACAGCTTTCAAACGCTTCCTGTAGCCAGCTGAGAGTCTTTCAATTCTCGCCTGGTAGTACACAAAGGTTTCACCATTTTCTCTCCAAACATACCTTCTTTGGTGGCCAAAAAGTTCAAATTTGGTTCGTCCAAAGCACATTATTCTAAAATGCTGCAGTTAGATACTTTAGAAGGCATGGGGTTCAGCCCTGGAATTATACTCACCTGACTCATTGAAGCCCTAATGAGTAAATCACCTGGGTCTGGGCCTTAGTAAGCATCTTCTTAAAAAGCAACAAAGAATAATCCAAAAGAGGTCCCAAACTTTTGCACAGGGCCCTTTTCTTTTTTTATATCATTTATAAACAGTATATAAAAAGCAATCTTGATGTAAAAATAGCAAAAAATGGTCTCCTGTTTAACACTGTACCATTTACACGTTCAATCACATACAGATTCATTATAACAAACATTTAAACCAGGTGCGCCCAAATCTTTGCACCCAACTGTAGAGAGATAGTCTTTGAGCGTTCAGCACGAGTCTCTGAGCATTCAGTGTGAATCTCTGGCCATCCTTACCTTGTCATAAGACACCTGCAGCAGGTCCAGCATCACCTTGTGCGCTCCCATGTTCTTGAGCAGCCGCTGCTGCTTCTTCAACAAGCTGCTGCTGCCGCTGCACATCTTATTCAAACACTCTAGGATCTACAACAGAGCACAGTCCTCATGCACACCCTGGAGCTGCACATCTTATTCAAACACTCTAGGATCTACAACAGAGCACAGTCCTCATGCACACCCTGGAGCTGCACATCTTATTCAAACACTCTAGGATCTACAACAGAGCACAGTCCTCATGCACACCCTGGAGCTGCACATCTTATTCAAACACTCTAGGATCTACAACAGAGCACAGTCCTCATGCACACCCTGGAGCTGCACATCTTATTCAAACACTCTAGGATCTACAACAGAGCACAGCCCTCATGCACACCCTGGAGCTGCACATCTTATTCAAACACTCTAGGGTCTACAACAGAGCACAGTCCTCATGCACACCCTGGAGCTGCACATCTTATTCAAACACTCTAGGATCTACAACAGAGCACAGTCCTCATGCACACCCTGGAGCTGCACATCTTATTCAATCCCTGTATCAGAGCCAGATCCAGGGTGTATTAGTATGGGATAGTCCCCACCAATTTCCCCCATGCAAAGCAGAGGTAATTTTTTTCGATAGCAGACCACCTTGGAGTGGATTATCCCACTTATGACATGGCAAATTACATTATGAAAGATAGTTTGACATAAAATATTGATTTAAGATGATTTTATTAGCCTACAATCTTCTGCTAAAAAATAGTCCTTTCAATTCTGTTCAGAGCTGCTTCTGTTGCCTATCGCAGTGGTCTGTTATTTACAAATACCAGACCATACAATGCAACGATCGACTTTTCAAGAAAACCGTGCAATTATAAATAAAAAAATGAACAAACAAATAAATAACTAGATAGATAGCGGTTGGCGCTTTCTAGCAGTAGCAGTATTCTAGCAAAGCAAGATGCACTGCTTAGCAAAATTCACGTGATGCACTGCATCAACATGAACAGGCATTGTCTACACTGGATGTAAATACTGAACACAACATATGTTGTAGCTACGACTGACTTAACAGTTGAGACCAACTTTTTTACATCCAGCTGGTGCAACTGGCTCCAGATGAAAGCAGTTACAAAATGTTAAAATTAGCCACAACAAAACTGAAGCAGTCTGTAACCAAAAGCAGTGGTCATCTTATCTAATCCACATCCACTCTTGAAGGGCCACAGCAGTTGCTAATGTGTTTCAGCACTTCAGCCCTTTGCTCATATCAGGCATTGACTAAAGAATCCACACACAAACTAAGACATTTTAAAACTGCCTACTGACTGAGAAGAACGCATAAACCCCAGCAGAACTGCAGCCCTCCAGGACTTGAGTTTGACACCCCTGGTGTATATTCAGACATCGTAAGAGTGCAAAGTGTCTGGTTTATCAGGTTTTCATTCTGAAAGTTTATATACTATATAATCAGTGAATATTTAATTTGGCGTCATTACTATATATGCATGTGTTGTCACAATTTTATATTTCAGGCTTTGGGTTTAGGATGACTCAGTGCACAATTTCCAACCCCTGGAGTGTCAATCATTGCTTAAATTAGCCAAAGATAACAGGCTTGCAGTCACATTCTGGGTATTTAGGGGCGACTGCACAAAGAAAGAAATATCCTTATATGTCCAACAGTCATAGGGAATTACACAGCTAAACGGCAAATCCTTTCAGTAACTGGCATGTTATGAAGACGCTGTTGACTAAAGACTGTAGAAATGGCACAGGTCTCTCCTGCAGTGCTGAAATAACAGCCTAATACAGATCCTAATGCACATGCACTGACCTCTTTCACTATTTGGTAGTTTTCATTGTGCTTCTCTGCCTTCTCCTTCTTTGGAGTTGGTTCTTCAGATGCAGGCTAGAGCAGAAAAACCACAACAGGATAACTGTATTTTCTTAAGGAGACTTCTGCATTTGTTGAAAAAGAAAAATCCAATTTCAGACAGTTGTATTGCATTGTGAGGGCTTTTGCCATCATATGACCAGTCCTGGTCACACTTTACAATAATACATGAATTGGCATTAACTAATGCACTAATTAAGCATTACATTTTCATTAGATAATGTATTTGTTCATTACTAACTCATGTATTAGTTACATTAATATACATTAGCAAACCATCACATGTAAATATAATTGGTTAACCATTAACAAATACATTAACTGTTTATTCCAATATGAATTGGCCTTAAGTAATGTAGTTGTTAACATGAATTAATTAATTAATGTAGAAATGAACATTAACAAAGCTGTACAGATTAATTTCTCAGTAGTTAATTAACAACTACATTAGTTAATGCCAATTCACACTGTAAAATGTTACCCTGTACTTTTGGATTGCTTAGGGTACAGCACCTCTCAGCAGAATCAGTAATTGAGCTTGTGGGGTTTCTTGAAATATTAAAAACAAGCAAAGCCAAATGTTGGCTTGAAAATCTTTGAGACAACCATTACATTACATTACATTACACTAATGGCATTTGGCAGATGTCAGATACACAGCGACGTACAGTTGATTTGTTGATTAGACTCTCCTGGAGCAATGCAGGGTTAAGGGCCTTGCTCAAGGGCCCAACAGCTGTGCGGATCTTATTGTGGCTAGAACCACCGACTTTGCGCATCCCAGTCCTGTACCTTAACCACTACGCTACAGGCCACCCAAACCGAGGTTAATGAGAGACATCAGTGCCTCACCTCTGCCTTCTCCTTCTTGTCCTTCTTGTCCTTCTTGCCCTCCCCTCCGCCAGAGCTGCCCTTCTTCTCCACCCACAGCTCGGACTTCTCCACCATGGTGCGCAGGCGGTCCAGGTTACTCTTGATCAGCTTATAGTTGTCCACGTCCTGAGCTGAGATCAACAGCTGGACCTGAATGGGAAAAACAGTCACTGTAAATACAATTATTTCATATCAATAACACACAAAGTTGATGAAAATATTCCTTAATATCTACATGTGTTTGTACAAGTTCTTATAAATGATCAGGGTTTTCTTGAATAAGTGACTGGGTCATTTATGGGGAACTTGGATTTGTGGTTGAAACTGGATAATCCTTTGTTCCATTCACGTTCTTGTAATGGACACTGAGGTATGAACCAATGAAGTAATTAGTCAGCTTTTTTAATGTCTTATGAGGTAAACCTTAAGTAAACCAAAGTGAATTGCCTGAAATCTGAAAGAAAATCAGTTTTTGCACTTGGTGGAAAGGTTGGGGTACTGATAAATAGAAGGAACGATAAAGGGTGATGGAAACATCTTTCAAATCAGTGATGATGCGTTGGGGACAGAAAGCTGGGTGAAATTCACCTGTACTAAAACCTGTGTTAGAGGGGTCAGGAGGCATTTGTATTTATTTTTTTAAACTTGTTTTGGAAGAAGGCAGAATCTGGTATGATAATAATAATACAAAGTAAATGCACTCAGTGAGCACTTTATTAGGTATTCATAAGACTCATTAAGTCTTCTGCTGCTGTACACCATCCACTTAGAGGTTTGATGCGTTGTGTGTTTGGAGATGCTCTTCTGCATACCACTGTTGTAATGTGTGGTTGTTTTTGTGTTACTGTCCTGTCAGCTTTTCCCAGCCTGGCCCTTCTCCTCTGACCTTTCTCATTAACAAGGCATTTCTGCCCACAGAACTGATGCTCACTGGATGTTTTTTGTTTTCTGCAACATTCTCTGCAAACTCTAGAGATTGTTGTGTGTGAAAATCCCAAGAGATCAGCGGTTTCTGAGATACTCAAACCACCCAGTCTGGTGCCAACAATCATTCTACAGTCAAAGTCACTTAAATAAAAAAAATTCCCCATTCTGATGGTTGATGTGAACATTAACCGAAGCTCCTGACCTGTCTTACATTAATAAATAGTATGTGTAAAATATTAGAATTTTTAAAAAGAATCTGGCTCCCAGGGAGAAGCTGAGGAGCCCTGCTGTAATGGTGTTACCTTGGTGAAGTGTATGTGTTCTGGAAGCCTGTTGCCCTTTGACAGGTGTGCCACAATACCTGTTTGAAGGTATGGAGGACCTCTTGCCTCTGGCTGAAATGTTTGAAGAGCAGGTGAAGAGCCCCAGAAATCAGCGGGGGGTAGTCATGCATGATGAGGTGGACCAGCACACGTAGGAACATACGCCCCCCCTCATCATCCACTTCCAGAATGCTGTTACCCTTCCTGTGCATAATGACATGGGGTCAGCACCACTACAAACATAGACCCACAGAACTACAGACACAGGCACAGCACTACAGACACAGGCACACAGCACTACAGACACAGGCACAGCACTACAGATACAGACCCACAGAACTACAGACACAGGCACAGCCCTACAGACACAGGCACACAGTACTACAGACACACTCCCACAGCACTACAGACACACACACAGCACTACAGACACAGGCACACAGTACTACAGACACACTCCCACAGCACTACAGACACACACACGCACGCACTACACACACACACCCAACATTACTGACACCCACAGCACTACAGACACACACACGCACGCACTACACACACACACCCAACATTACTGACACCCACAGCACTACAGACACACACACAGTCCTATAGACACACACAGCACTACAGACACACATCCACAGCACTACAGACACAGGCACACAGCACTACAGACAGCCACACACACACAGCACTACAAACACACAGCCACAGCACTACAGACACAGGCACACAGCACTACAGACAGACACACACACACAGCACTACAAACAAACAGCCAAAGCACTACAGACACAGGCACACAGCACTACAGACAGACACACACACACAGCACTACAAACAAACAGCCAAAGCACTACAGACACAGGCACACAGCACTTCAGACAGACACACACACACAGCACTACAAACACACAGCCACAGCACTACAGACACTCATCCACCACACTATATACACACACACAGCACTACAGACACTCACCCACAACTAGGGATGTGTACCGAGAGCTGGTATTTTTTGGTACCGGTTCCTAATTGGTCGGTACCAGAGTACCGCTAAAGATTCTGGACAAACAATACTGTACGGTATTTTTTAAGAGTCTACCTAACCGTCGCGTAATTATGACACTGCCGCCGTCGACAGGTTATGACACAGCACCCCGTTGTTTTCTCTAGTAGTCAATATATCGGCCGTAAGAGCTAAGCGCTCCAAGGTATAGGCTCACTACATCAAACTCAATGAATCCTCGGCTCAATGCAATATATGCAAGAAAGTAGTTGCGTCAAAGGGGGGTAACACCAGCAAAATCATGAAACACTTGCAGTCTACCCATAGCATAAAGCTAAAGGAGTGCGGCGTGTTTGACTGCCTAAACAACGCATCTAAAGTTAGCAACCCGGCAGACGCTAACAACACCGTGCCCTCCTCTGTGCAGGCAGACTCCAACAGTGCTTCTTCATCAAGTCACGGTGAGTGTATGAATCATTAAAGGGGAAGTGAAATACCAGATTAAGTTGGCATAATTTACTCGATTGATTCCCAAAGGTTTAAGGTTTAAGACTGCCAGTAAAGCTGGATTAAAAATAAGTAATTAAATTACCCTTTTTTAAAACATGCCCAGCGCCATTTTATCCGAGTGTGTAGCGTGACGTCACTGTCCCCTACACTGTTCTGTTTACATGTATGTGTCTGTGGGGTTGAACATGTAGGCAAGGGCTTTGGTCATCTCCCAAGGTTTTTTTTTCTGAGAAGCATTTGTAATTTTAAGTTGAGCTTCTGTTCTGTTGAAGCATTATAACATTGACAATTACCTTTAAGGCTGTATGGAGCTGCCTGCTCGTTTTTTTGACATACCTCGCACTGCACATGTTGACTTGCTAAGGGCTTAAAAGGCAGGTGCTGTAAGTTGTTTAATGATGTTGCTGGTGTTACCCCCCTTGTGGTAATAAAAAACGTCTTGTAACGTCTTCATTTAATACACTAAATTACACGCCGTGGTATCGATAAGAGTATCGATAAATACCGGCACCGATAAGGAGTATCGGTATTGGTATCGGTATCAATAAAATCCTAACGATACATATCCCTACCCACAACATTATATACACACACACAGCACTACAGACACATACTCACATTCACCTTTTTGCAAAGCTTTACAAAAGAAGAGGTGAATTAATAGTAAACAGTAAAGAACAGAATTGCCATTATTTCTATGTTCTGTTTGTTCTTTGCACACACAGACACTCTTCCTCGACACACATGCACAGGCATGCAAACAACACAGGCATGCAACACACAACTTGTACAAGCAGGTTAGCTTGTACTTGTAGGAACACAGACACAAACAACAAATACATACAAGCGGAAACACAGTTTGTGTAAAAAAAAAAAGGTTTCACCCACAGTTTGGTTTGCACTATTGGTTTCTTTCGGTTCAGTTGACTTCCTTCAAAAATTGGAATTCATTGTATGTTTAGCTATGTTTTCAAATAGACACACAACATTTTTTTTTTGCAATGTAAATGTACATATATTGGCCATTTTTTGGTCATTTCATGTCATACAATACAGAAGCTAAGATCTGTTAACTCACATAGCTTTCACTGAAGGATAAATTGTGAGTGGAGCTTACACTATAGCTGAAGCACCATACTGCAATTAATTTTCCAGTGGAAAAACATATTCTTTTAAAACCTGGAAAAATCTGTTTGTTCGCAAGCTTCTGATAGTGACTCGATTACATTTATGATAAACCATTTTTACTAAAACATTTTGTCAAATAAATGAAAATTTCACTGGCAACAGTACTTTTTTTGCTTCTTTCCAAAAATGTCACCAAAACTGAACCGGTGAACCGTTGCACACACACACACACACACACACACATACACACTTACAGGAGACTGCAGACAACACAAATTTATTTGTTGAAATTGTCACCTACCCCACTCCAAACATGGCCTCTGCCTGTTCTCCGATCCGCTGTAAATTCAGAGTTGCTGGGCAGGAACAGAGGACAGTTAATCAGTTAGGATTAAAGGTTAGGGTTAGGAGTTAGGGAGACTGGTAGGGACAAGGGAAAATCCAAATTAGTATACATAAATCAGAATTCCTGGATAGGAAAGATATGATTTACATTAAATAAACTCAGTTAATAATAAACAAATGAATAAACACCCAATTCTAACAACTGTGGTCTCTATAAAGAGGGCTGACTGGTCTGGTAAGGTTCTTAAATATCTTTTCAGATAATTTAGTGAGATCATTAAAGATAGAGAAACACACTGGGGCAGAAATTGAATTTACACAAAATACGGGCAAATGTGAAGACTTGATATACTCAGTGATAGAAGCAAAGCACTGGGATATGCAAATCTAAAAAGTGCATATACAACAGTAAATGCACACACAAAAAAACCTTTTTACTTTCACTTTCACTAAAAACTTTTGATTTCCTGTCATGCAGAAGCAAAGTAGTATAAAAAGCACAAAAAAGCTTTTAGGCAGTTACTGCAGCCTTTACCGTAAGGTGAGAGCGTTAAGATACACTTTATTGAAACCCGTGGGATAATTTGTCCTCCGTATTTGACCCATCCTTGCTACTTAGGAGCAGTGGGCAGCCACAGTGACCGACTCCAGTGCTTTGGTCAATGGAGTCCTAACCTGCGAGGTATGTGGGAGGAAACCAGAGTACCCGGGGTAAACCGACACAAACACGGGGAAAACATGCAATCTCCATGCAGGGAGGATATAGCCGGCCGGGATTCAAACCCAGATTCTCCTTCTTGTGAGACAACGGTGCTAGGCGCTAACCACTACACCACTGTCCAGGGTGAAGGACCCTTGGTGAGGAGCCCCAGCGCCGCTGAGTACCTGCTTGCTCCGTGGCCATGCTGGCATCAGCTTCCGCCATGGGGTACACCTCCACAAACTCCTTCTTGAAGACGGAGAGCAGGAAGGAAAGCCGGTAGTCCAGACGCACGTTGAGGATGAACTGTTCATGGGAGAGAACGAATGGGCGGGTGGGATAACTCAAAATGCTCTCAGAAATCATTACTGGAATGTAGCATGATTTCTTCAGCGTGGGTTTAATGTTGGGAAGACGGCAGTGAAGCAGTAGCCTCGCAAATTAAACCCAGTTCTGGAAATCCACTGAGATCTGTGATGTTTGGTTAAAAGTATAAAGGGCCTCACATCTTCGTCACAGGAGATATGTAGAGGCAGAATCATGTGTGTGTGTGTGGGGGGGGGGGGGGGGGGGGTCACCAACCCTGTTCCTGGAGATCTACCCACCTGTAGATTTTCACTCCAACCCTAACACTGTTCACCTCATTCAACAGCTAGAGAACTCATCAAGCTGCTTATTGGTAGAATCAGTTGGGCCAACTTAGGGTTGGAGTGAAAACCTACAAGATGGTAGGAGCAGGGTTGATGACCCCGGCTGTACAGTATGTTTTAGGCATTTACAGGGACGGAAGCACAGAAAAACCTCCAGGATAAACTGCTGTCCAGGCA
Source organism: Conger conger (assembly GCF_963514075.1). Lineage (NCBI taxonomy): Eukaryota > Metazoa > Chordata > Actinopteri > Anguilliformes > Congridae > Conger > Conger conger. The sequence continues at coordinate 4,786,404 of NC_083769.1, forward strand.
GTTATGTGGGCCCGCCATGTTTTCACCGTCACGACTGACCTGCAGTATCTCCAGGATCTTCAGCTTGGTGTCCATGACGGTGACGTCCTGGTTGTCGATGCTGTCCTTGCCGCGGCCCTGAGCCTCAGTGCTGAGGCCGGACCGCCCCGCGCCCACAAACAGAGACTGCTTCCGGCTCAGCACCATGGTGGACATCATCTGCCCCACCCCGTGGATGGAGCGCTTCATGTTCTTCCCTGGAGGGGGGAAACGCTTCAGTCCGACTCCCTCTGTCCGTCTTATCCTCCCTTTCCAGGGCTAATGCTATGCTAACATTTTTTTCCAGGGAGTATACAGTGGTGTCCAAAAGTCTGTGACTAGTGAAAATGCTTCTATTTTGCATTCTTTTCTAATATAATACAAATGTTTTCATTCCTAATTATATTATCAGCATAACAATTTGAATGAAATGTATGTGGTATGTCCACCTTTGCTCAAGCTGGCATGGACTCCACAAAATTGTGCAAAATTGTTATCCCTGCATTATTTGACAATGTTTCAAAGAGCATTTTGTTACTGAATGCTTGGCTTTCGTCAGTCTTCAAATGCCCCCATAATTGTTCAATTCGGTTGAGGTCAGGCGATTGTGGATTGTGCAGCAATTGTTCTTGCAAAGCTTTGACTTTAATTTGTTTAAATTTTTTCAAAATCCTAAAACCTTATGTCTATTTCCCGGATTAAATGGGAAAAAAAATCTCAAGATTTTCAATGAAGTCTCAGACTTTTGGACCCCACTGCTTGTACATTGAAAAACTTGGGAGCACGCTAATGCGTCCCGATTAGTACATGTGCTCCTAAATTATTTTTCTAGTTAATCTTCAATCTTCAGGAGCAAATGCTCCTAAAATGGGAACACTGTAAAGGCCTGTTCTTATTCTCTGAATCTGTTTCTGAGTTTCTTTCTCCTCTGTCTCTTCATCACAATACAGCTTGTTCCTTCTCTATATGCTTTTTCACTTTTTCACTCCTTGGAATAGGCTAGAAACCTGACGTGCGTTCAAGATGGCGAATGTTCACGCTGAACTGTGTCTGCAGCAAACAGTTACTGTTGAACAATTTCAAATGAACATTCCATTTAGTTTACCACCAACACATTTTGAATACAGTTGGATGCGACTTAGATTTAACAATGCCAGCTAGCTGATTCATTGCATATCTATGATTTATTTGTTTAAGGTAACAACAAATATTATATTGATTAAAGTGTATTATAACAGCCAAATAATTGTCAACTTTTGTTCTCTCTGCGTCTTACCTGTTGGCAGCCATTTCTTAAAACTACCATTTAAAATAGTTAGCTAACGTTCGCTAACATTCGTGGCAAACAGAAGTTTGAATATGCTAGCTAACCGTAGCTAACATTCGTGGCAAACAGAAAAAAGTTTGAATATGTTTGCAAACGTTAGCTGACGTACCTCAGGACCCCTCCCCCACCCTCCTCCACCCACTCACCGCTGCCGTCGTCCTGAAACAGCGGGTTGATCTGCATGGGGCTGGGCACGCAGTCGATGATGCCCAATAGGGTGCGCGTCAGCCTCAGCAACTCAAAGAAGCTGTAGAATCCGAAATAGATGAGGTGCCTGGCCAAGCTCACCACCTTGAAGGCCAGGGAGAAAAGAGAAAAGTCACCGGACTGAACATCTCACTCATTCCAGTGAAGAGGAAGTGTGTAAACTTTCCCTTTAGATGCTCTATGCCAAGGACTCTCTAATTGGGCCCTCAAATCCAAATCCGGCCCGGGTTTTCTTTCCACCCAGGTAATTAACTGAACAGTTATTGCTACCGATTGGCCAGACGGTCCTCACACCTGACTGCCAGATAAAGGGAGGGCGGAAAATCAGCAGTTCTCAGCCCTTGAGGACAGGGCTCTATGCTATGCTAAGAGGGAGGCATCTGATTGGCTAGTAGTGCGTGCAGACCACATGACCAATGTCTCCCCATCACTCTAGTTTTTAAAATGTCTTTGCATCCATGCCTCTATTTTGCTTCACTGGGGGGTGAAATTTTTCAGAAATCACACACTTTTGTAATTGTCATTTTAATATAAATTTGATCAATCTTTCAGCCCTACCTCATAAGTCAGCTTGTTCTTCTCCTCATTGGCGAAAGGCAGGTCATCGATCAGCACGTTGTTCAAGTATTCTTCCATGAATACCATGGTGTTGGCAAACTTGTTCTTTTTGTTGTCACGGGAGTCATCCAAGTTGGAATCATAACTAAGAGGGGATAAGACCAACATTGAGGCAGAATCACACAGGCAGACTCATGGGCATCCATATTTTTGACTAACAGCTAAAACCAAGCAAGAGTCCATGTTGAGTATTGAGCACACTGAAATGTGCTTTGAAGAAAGATACTAAAGCTAAGTTATTAAGCTTTTTTATACAGGGTAGGTTGGCTGGGTCTGCATGTCCCCCCAAGTAGCCTAACATGCATGTCTTGTCGGTCTTCCCACAAACAGAGAGGAGGGAAAGGGATTCTGTGTCATCTGTGTGAATAACTCTGCTAGCCAAAACATCATTGCAGAACTTCAGCCCCCTGTTTCTTTAGAAGCCTCAGGCCTTAGTGCCTCAGGTGAAACAACATGGGAAGTGTGTTAGACCATCATAAACCTGTCCAATGTCTGGATTCCCAGGTTGTTGATTTATACACAGTTAAAGCTCACCTGACAGTAGCTTCAACAATATCTAAGTAATTAAAAATGTACATTTGAGGATCATAAATCTCTTCTGAGGTGTTTTGCACTACCTCACCCAGACAGATAAGAGACAGCATTAACCGGTACCTTACCCAGACAGACAAGAGACAGCATTAACCGGTACCTCACCCAGACAGATAAGAGACAGCATTAACCGGTAACTTACCCAGTCAGATAAGAGACAGCGTTAACCGCTACCTCACCCAAACAGTAGCCAACTGCTACTTTTGCCCAGAAAGATCACAGGTAAGTTAGTTGGGAGACGGCTCACTCTTTGATGGTGATGGAGGTGGGGATCTCAGTCCAGAGTCGGGCGAATTTGACTGGCGTGACCAGCTCCTGGGGGTCGCGGTCCACATGCGTGTGCAGCATGAGATGGCAGAAGGAGGCACGCAGGTCGTAGGGAAGCATCTCATCCATCATGCACAGGAAGATCAGCTCCACGTCCAGCTGCTTGGAGATCTCGTCTATAGCCAGGTACTGCCGGTCCAGAGACATCCGAGCAAACAGCTTCAGCTGGTACCTGGAGAAGGGTTTAGTGTTCATCAGCCACGACCCGTCTGTACCGCACATTCTAATACAGGGGAACCTGTAGTAAGGATCAGGTACTCATACAGGTGTACTTGTAGTAAGGATCATTTACTCATGCAGATGTACTTGTAGTAAGGATCATTTACTCATGCAGGTGTACTTGTAGTAAGGATCATTTACTCATACAGGTGTACTTGTAGTGAGAATCAGGTACTCATGCAGGTGTACCTGTAGTACGTCAGCACGTTCTCATCGTGTGCATTGCCCTGCCGGGCCTCCTGTGCCAGCTGCCTGATGCTCTTCTCCTGCTTCTCGTTGGTCTTATCGGTCCAGACCAGCCACACTTCGTCTTCATCTGCAAACTCCTCCAGGTACACCGAGGGGTGTGGCATGTCCTTGGGAACCCGCCGTCTGCACAGGTCCACACGGCGACACACACACAGCACACACCCAACCATAAACCCTCATAAACCAGGACTCTGGGCGTGTGTGCGTTACGTGCGATTAAAGGTGTGTGGGTGTGTGTGTGTCTTAGAGGTTGCTCACTCTGTCTTGATGAGGATGTCCTGGTTCTTAGGCTCTAGCACACACTTGCAGATTAGCTCCTGGGTCACTGGGATGGCTACGTGATTGGACACACACAGATCTGACAGGTAATCCAGAAACCTGTCAAGAGGAGGAGGCAAATTCAGCACTCACCCAAAGCGACTGGAAATTACTTAAGAGTCAAAACGGGAGAATGCACATTTCCTCTTAGTGGAATTTCCATTATTAAAATAAAATAAATCTGTGGCCACAGGTGATCACAAAAGTTTTCACACTCCAAGTACCAGAGTTCCACTCAAAACTAAACTAATAGCTACTAGGAGCACAGCAACCTTTTTCTCTGGACAACCAACAAATTAATATTGTGCAACATATAAAACCAAATGTTTAACTTTTTTGGATTGTAGACGCTTGGTTTTTTGCATTCAGCATGCAAGTTCCTGTACATGGTGTGAATGTCACGCCTAGCCTGAGCTGTGGGAAACAGCATATAACAGAGCAAGTTAAGAACGCAGTTACAAAAACGCCTTTGTGAGAAGGCATCAAAAGTATGTTATTTAATATGAAAATTACAGATTGATTATTTTACACCAGTTTTTTTACACCAAACAGCATTGCCTTCCTCAGTAGATGTGAGTGAGTTGGGTGCTACCTGGGTTCTCGGTTCCTGCGCACCAGGCTGACAAAGGTCTCCACCTCCTTCTTGGTGATGTGCTTCTCCAGAAGCTTCCTGTTGTTGTGAAGGAGGGCAGTGATGGTGTCCTCCGCCAGGATGTCGTAGCCTATCTGGGACTGCATCAGCCCAAACTGCTTGGCTATATGCTCCTACGAGAGAATGAGTCACACTGGGCTTCATACGTTTAAAGAGGCATTCTCAGTTTTGGTGAATCTGGTGACTTCTCTGGTGACCGGTCTTTTCACAATCCAGAGTGCCATTTGAAACAACGCTATTACTAGGAGCACACGGAGTGCTTATTTTTCTTAGCAGTTAATCAAGCCACAGCGTATTTTGGAGAAAGAAGACTGCCTAGTGGCAACAATGCTTGCTCTATCGCGTTTGGCATGCTCCTGTGCTCACAGTTCCTGGGCACACAACATCATATTTGAATACTTGGCGGGATTGTCACACCCGACACCACCAGCGGACAATAGCATATACAGGTGAAATTTCAAAAAGTAGACACATTGAATCGATATTGCTACAAATATACCACCATGAGAAGGCATCATATATGGATTTGCACTTTTTGGTTCCTAGGCTGCCACTGTGAAAAGGCATCAAATATGGCTATTTCTTAAATGAGAATTGCCAATGGCAGTTAAACTGCAGAAGCACTAAGCTCGCATGGCTCCACATTAAATATTCCCCATGGGTGAAGATGATTCCAACATAACCTCAGTAGGCATCCCATCATGCATCCATCAACAGATGCGCCCAAGGAGAGAAGTGCTTGATAAAGGTGCCAGGTGGGGGCCCTGTTCTTACAGTAACTCTACACTTGAGGGGTTCGGTTGAACTTGCTTGCAGTAATGTTGGTTTGGCCAATGCACCTGGTTTCCAGGGGTGGGGTGCCTGCTAGAGTAGTGTTTCTCAACTGCAGTTCTCAGGACCTACTTGCCAGAAGTTGTTTGTTGTGATTCACACCTGATTTAACTAATTAAGGGCATTTATGGTGGTTTGACTGGATTAGTCATAAAATGAGGTGTGCAAGTTCATGGTTACAACAAACGAACAGGTGGGCCCCCGAGGACTGGAGGTTGAGGAACAGTGTTGCAGTGTGGTGTGGCAGTGGCAGGTTTACCTGGTTCTTGCGGTAAGTCTACACTTGAGGGGTTCAGTTGTAACTGCAGTAGTGCTGGTTAGAGGAGGTTGAGGAACAGTGCAGGGGCAGGTTTACCTGGTTCTTGCGGTAAGTCTACACTTGAGGGGTTCAGTTGTAATTGCAGTAGTGTTGGTTAGAGGAGGTTGAGGAACAGTGTGGCAGGGGCAAGTTTACCTGGTTCTTGCGGTAAGTCTACACTTGAGGGGTTCAGTTGTAACTGCAGTAGTGTTGGTTAGAGGAGGTTGAGGAACAGTGCAGGGGCAGGTTTACCTGGTTCTTGCGGTAAGTCTACACTTGAGGGGTTCAGTTGTAATTGCAGTAGTGTTGGTTAGAGGAGGTTGAGGAACAGTGCAGGGGCAGGTTTACCTGGTTCTTGCGGTAAGTCTACACTTGAGGGGTTCAGTTGTAACTGCAGTAGTGTTGGTTAGAGGAGGTTGAGGAACAGTGCAGGGGCAGGTTTACCTGGTTCTTGCGGTAAGTCTACACTTGAGGGGTTCAGTTGTAATTGCAGTAGTGTTGGTTAGAGGAGGTTGAGGAACAGTGTGGCAGGGGCAGGTTTACCTGGTTCTTGCGGTAGTCCTCCTGGGAGTGGCGCAGTACGCGGTAGCACAGGCGGAACATGTACTGGTACGGGGCGTTCTTCTGGTCCGAGAGCTCCTCCAGCCGCAGCAATGGCCCCTCACTGCCCTTCTCCTGAAACGGGGCCTTCAGGATCCCAAACACCTGACGGGGAAGACAGTCATAGCACCAACAACACACCAGAGCTGGGTCAAATACGTAACTGCTTGGGATTCAAATACTTTTCTACGCTTTGCTGAGCTCATCTGGTGTATTGGAACCTAGGAAATCTCATGGTTGTCTCAATTGTCCCTGGCAAGATCAATCAAGAACAGAAAAGTTTTAAATACAAAGCAATTCTGTACTTGACCCAGGTATGCAAAGTACACACACACACAAATAACTGCACTTTTTTTTTCAACATAAAAGAGATGACAGTGAATTTGAATGCCTTTAGCTATATTGTTTAATGGCCATGTGATTTTTAAAGTTTTAGGAATGCTTCTTTTGCTTTTTCCTTACAATTCAAATAATTGCCATTGATACAACTTCTGTATATACTGGGGTTAGAGTTTTTGATTTCAAAGACAGTTTCTTTCAACATACTGTGTATTTTTTCTCATTTACTAATTTATTTTCATTATTAGTATTCATTATTAATTACCCTTATCAGTATAAGGCCTAGGCCTTGTTTCATGAAGCAGGACCACTGGATAACTGCAGTAAAACCCAGAACCTAAACCATCCCATGGCCTGAAGTAAAAATAATTGTTCCAGGTTTTACTCAGTGCAGGGAGGGTGGTTCTGGTCCGATGAACTGGGGGTTAGGCGGTAACTGCAGACCTGTTTGAGGATGTTCTGCTCTCGCATCAGTTTCTGGCGCTCCCGGTTGGGCTTGGTCATCATCACCTCTAGCACCGGCTGCCCGGTGTTGATCGTGTCTGCCACAAAGAACACCAGATCCTCCAGCAGCTTGATGGCAAACCTCGGAGAGGATGGAGAACAGGGAGAGGAGTGAGGTTTCTGAGCCAAAACACCAACACCCATTCACACACAGCCACACCAACACTGAATTGCACACAGACACTCCAACACCGAACTGCACACAGACACACCAACACCTACTCACATGCAGACACATAAACACTGAACTGCTCACAGACACACAAACACTGAATCTTTCATACCAACTCTGGTAGATATGAGTCAGTAGAAAGCAGATTCACAAGGCCTGCAAAGGCCTTGAACCAGACCCAGGTCTGCCTGAAACACAAGGCCTCACACACCATCAGGGCTATAGAGCTGCATACCTCCTGTCGTTCTGGCTGATGAAGCCTTCATTGAACTTGTCCACCACGGTACTCAACATGGCGCTGGCGTCATTGGCAAAGTCCAGGTCCCGAATCTCCATCACAGGCACGGAGACGATGGCAAAGGCCTCCTTGTCCTCTTTGGTAGGGCAGGTGCCCAACTGAAAACCAAAGGGGATTCATGGAGAGAGAACCAGGACCAACATTTACTGTATAAGACACTTATTATAATGTCAGGATAATAAATAATATTAATAAAATAATATGCATGTTTAAATATAATTTGTATCATATCTGTGAGACATAACCATTGATGGGTGTGTGTGTTTTTAATGAAATTCAGATGGGGCGGGATGAGGCAATATCACTGGCAGTTGTGCCAACTGGGTGCGCATAATACACCTGCCTATATATCTGCTGGGGAGGGGTACTTGGGGTGTACCGTAAGCCTGATTATCGAGGGGGGGGGGGTGTTTGGGACTAACCATGAGCCTGATGGGCCTCTCCTCATCAATATCAATGGGTACGTTGGTGCTCTGGATCCAGGTGTTGGTGCACAAGTGGCGGAGGCGTACATATGAGTTTCTGTGGAAGGTTAATGCCGTTAATCAATTCAATCAATCAATCAATTCAGTTAATCAGCTAATCAATCTAACTTGGCTCCTTAATCAGTTCAAGTCCTTAATCCATTAACCAATCAAGCCCCCCCCCCCCCCCAATGAGCCAACCAATCCAGTTATATCAGTTAACCAAGCTCTCAATATAACCTAGCTCTACATCAAATAACCAACCAAGCTCTATAAATCCACTTCCATAATCAACCCATTTCCCTATCAATGAACTCAGCTCTCTAAATCTCATTGGACACCTCCTGTTTATTGCAATGTATTCTACCAGCAAGAAAAGCATGTACTAGAACCCAATGATAGGCTGAAGTCTTATTTTGCAAAGGCATTCTGTAATGTTGCATTACTGCATTGAAATTAAATCATACCTGTTCCCTCCCATTATCCTGGTATTTCATCCACTAATCTCTAACATAATCTGGATTACGAGCATCATGGCACGATTAAAGATAAGGGGAAGGTTAAATAGTAATATGTTTCCGTCATGAAAAATGACTGACACTTAATCGGGACAGTACCTGGGAACAAAGGAATCAGTCTTTTGCAGGGTGGTGGGGTCGAGCTCGAACAGCGAGGCGATGTCGTTCCCGTGAGGAACAGCCACCAGCTTGTACTTCACCCGCTCACCAAGATTCCACTTATTGTTACGCCCATTGTCCGGCTGAGGAGGGCAGGGTCAGTATGAATGCTCTTACATCGCAGTACTGTCCCTTAAAAAAACTGCAGTTGCTCCAACTATTAAAAATAACTTTCTACTCACAACAGCTGGCACTTCAACGTTGTCCCCTTTGTAACCAGGGTTTTCCTAAGAAAATGAAAAAACAAGAAAACAATCAAAATACTCTATATATTGATAAAAGCTATACTAGGCAACCAAGAATAATTCCCATTTCTCTGCTCTTATAACTCCAATTTGAAATATCATGAGAAATATCACATATGACAAAGCAAGAAAATAAACACATCTATTTATATTCTTTTGGCTCTGAACGCATTGGATTGGAATTGAAATAATCAATAGTGAGGTTAAAGTACAGACCATCAGTTTTAATTTGAGATTATTTACTATCTAGTTTTTTTTTTGTTTTTTTTTGAGGCTTTTGATTGCCTTGAAAGCCAGAATAACATAAATTGTACCATTGTCCGAATACTTACAGACTGCACAGCATGTAAAAGCTAATGCACAAAAAAGACATGTTCCATCAAAACAGAAATATTTCCATTCCAGTGCTCGGAGTGCTTTAAGAAGTAATGAGTATAAGATGTCACAGTGACTCAATGTAACAGGTGAGGCTGTGCTGTAGATTTCAGCATTTATTTGGGTCATGGAGGGCTGCAGAATTTTGAGGTTATTTTTTCCCATCAATGCATTACATTAACCATAATTATGGTTTCCGAATATTGCATGGTAGCTCATTAGTTATAAGAAAACAAATACCCGAGGCCAGTCAAACTCGGCCCGTGTGTATGCGGGTTTTCATTCCAACCAAATGATGCTGCTTTCACTGATTCTCCATCGTAAAATCAATGTTTATTGTACGTCGCTCTGGAGAAGAGCGTCTGACAAATGGATGTAACATAATGTAATTCCAATGACTCATTCACCCCATTACACCCCATAATGTAACCCCATTGCATTAATACAAAGTCCATTACAAACTAATAACACATTATAACTTTTTTAACATTATCTGCAAACCTACAACCCCAATTAACCAAAAAAATAGAACTAAGTACATAGTCAAGATCTGAGGCTAGAGTAAAAACCAGCATACACATTGCCCTCCCTAGGCAGTGTTGAATACGTAGTCCGGAGAAGACACAGGGATAGGGGATGGGGGCTCATTTTGATGTTAGGTGCTGCGCAGTCGACCTACCTCAGCGGCCAGGTAGTGGCCGGTTGCCAGATGTTTGAAGCGGTACAGACTGTTCCAGTGTCCCGCTCCTCCTCTACAGGGGTCGTGATGCACCACCTGCCCCAAAAAACCAGTTACCACAACTTCACTAGCACAAAAGACCACCCGATCGACAGAGTGCTCATCTGGGTGATGCACACCCCATTACATTAATACACCAACATCTGGGTGATGCACACCCCATTACATTAATACACCAGGATGGTCAGAGAGCTAGTCACTAATTTGTTAGCCTTCACCAACCTTGTCCCTGCCCAAACCTTTCACACAAACAAACACAGACATACACACACAGCTTCACAGCCATACAACATACACACCAATTTGTACAAAATGAAAATATAGCTGCTGAGTCTGAGAGACTGACCTCTACTTCCCAGAGAGCGTTGGAGCTGGTGGCTGAAGTGGCAGACTGCCGCAGGGTGGTTCTGAGGAAGACATGCAGCTTGGCCTTGTACTCATCGCAAGTCAGAAACTTCTCCTGCTCGGCATGGAACAGTCTGACCACATCCCCCTGAGGGAACGCACCATCGTCATCATTCATCATCCTCATCCTGATCATTGGCCTTATCAACACTATTCTCACCATCACCACAATCACCATCATCATCACCATCACTAACATCACCATCATAATCACCATCACTATCATTATCACCATCATCACCATCATAATCATTATCACCATCACTATCATCATCACCATCACCATCACTGTCATAATCACCATCACTATCATCACCATCATAATGACCATCACTATCATCACCATCATAATCACCATCACTATCATCATCATCATCACCATCATCATCACCATCACTATCATCACCATCATAATCACCATCACTATCATCATCATCATCACCATCACCATCACTGTCATCATCACCATCACTATCATCACCATCATAATCACCATCACTATCATTATCACCATCACTATCATCATCATCATCATCACCATCAGCATCACTATCATCATCACCATCACCATCGCAATCATCATCACCATCATAATCGCCATCACTATCATCACCACCATCACTATCATTATCACCATCACTATTCCCTTGTATACAGTCCCCAGCTTGAGGACATAACATAATTATACGTGTTCAATAACAGAAATCCGTGACATCATGAAGAATACAAATACAACACATCCCAAAAAAATTATATTTATTCAGGAGTATTTCACCAGAAATAGGGGTGCTGATAATGGGGATTGATTGCACCTACCCCCTTCAGCACTTCCTCTGTGTGGTCACTGAACATCATGAACAGGTTGATCTTCCAGCTGGTGTTGCTATTCACAGAATTCACCTGCAGGGGGAGACAGATGTAGCCGATGGCCGTAACAATGCACTGGATTCATGGATCATTCATGAGGTGATCCATCTTAGAGAACAGGCTTTGTTCCCAGTGATGCTCTGACACATCGAGTGGAAGTACAAAGAGAGACATTAATATTTCACGGTGTTTCTAACAGGCCATTTACACAGACGCTTAAGCACCTGTTCTATCGCCAACGGCCTCAGACAGACAAGACTAGTCCTCTTATACAAATATTGGGCTTTTGTTTAAACATCATAGAGCTGTCTTTTTTTCAATTTGGCTGGAATTGGTGGAATATTATTAAATTATTATTATTACAAACACAAACAAACACATAAATAAGCTTACTTAACTGCTCAACAAACTAACATGCAAATCAGGCTGGTTAGTGCCTCACCTCCATTACTGTTAGTCCATTACGGTATAGTTTAGAATCAATTTTTAGTGAGTTATCAGATGGTGTAGTCACCACATTGTATGATATTATCTCCCAGTAATCCTGTGAATAACTGCGCTCAGATACGGCAATCAGTCCATGAGAATGTGAGAATTTAGCCAGCACACAGCACTGTACTGTATGTCTTATAATTGGGACGCATAACCAATGAACCACAACCTCATTTACCAGGCAAGGAATTGATTCATTCATATGCATACAGTGGTATACTGGTTAGCAGTGACAAAAGTCACACTGAAAATGCATGTACCAGAATGAAAGATTACTTGCATGCATATACCGTACATGGTTCAGAAATCGAACCTCTTCTGGACTACATTTTGCTTGCCTTCATCACTATCTTCTAAAGCATGATGTTTTAACAGTAACTTAGCTAACTATCTTACTTCTTGTGGGCTATTCATTCAGTAGCTACCAACATAGTTAGGTACATCATGAAAACATTGGTTTATAAAAGTAAAGCTAAAGGTAATGGATAACATCTGCTGCAAAGTAAACTACTAGCCTGCTAGGCAGATGAAATGTTCTGTGATCTTCTATGTGGCATTCATCAACAGCAAATGCCGCTGTTACACTTTTTAGTAACAATTTTAGCTTATTACTTCAAGTTAAGTCTACCATTTATCCATTAAAAACTTAGCTTCATAGCTACGACCAACATCAGACTGATCCTAAATCCTGTCTCTTTCTCAGTGAAGGTCCAATCACTGCTTTGCAATCTGTGAGCCTCCATAACCTCGGTCCAATTTGCCACCCATCACATTCAAATGAATTGTAATTACAGAGATAAGCAAAGAAATTAATATTATTCAATATGGCCCGGGGGGGCTTGCAATAGTGACACAAGATTCCCTGACCATGTGAAAGGCGTTGTGGCTTTTCCTTTTCCCATTACTGTAGATTACTATAGCTCACCTCGATTACTGTAACTCCCCTCCATTACACTCACCTCCTTGCAGCCAGGGTGGTCAGACAATTCATAGTTGCTGGCATGGAGGGGCTGGCCTGCATTCACAGGATTCATAATCACTTTATCTCCCACCACCACCTGCAGCAAAACATGAGCAGACCCTGAGCAAGCTGTACCTGCTGAAAAACTGTACCTACTGAAAAACCACACCTACTGAAAAACCGTACCACCACACTTTCAGCAAACCACAGACTCTTTCAAATCGCTTATTTTTTCCATGCTTCCATCACATCCTTTTTTAGGTCCTCGCTCCTCCCATCGGAGGAGGCAAGGAAAGGAATCGAAGTAAGAACACAAGGAAGGAGGAAACGAGGAAACGTCTGTTTGGGAAATGGATGTCCTTTCTCGCTTCTAGCTCCTTTAAGGAGCATTTAACGTTTGGAATGCCCTTAAAGATGGCGGACCTTGAGTGACTTTTGGGTCAGTTGAGGAACGAGGAGACAGAGAAGGATAAAATAAGCGACTGGAATGAGCGTACCTGCTACCTAACACACACTGGGCACACCACACCACCCACACCCTATAGCCTTTATTGACAAATTATTTTTCTTATTATTCTTTGTTTAATAACATATTATACAGGGGGGTGCTGTATAATTCCTGCTGGAATGTATGAACTAAATGTATTAAAACAACTTCAGACAGATTTTGCATGTTGTCATAGAATCATACTGTATACTGTACAAAATGGAGAGAAAGTGGCTTTTGCAGAAGAATTTACAGTCGCTGTGTCCAATGTGCTGTGGGTGCCGTAGCAGGCCCACACACACATTCCTAGAGCCTGATGTCTGCACAGCTTTCAGGGGTGACAGTGGCTTCTCTGTACTTGCCTCAACATTTTGTTTTGTTGCCAGAGGCCGGACTGTCGTGAGAAGAACACTGAAATCTAGACTTCCTTCGCTTCTAAAGGCATATTCCTTTAATGAAAAATTTGAATTGAACTGAACTTAGATGAGGAGGTATGTGCGTTAAACAGTACAGTCAAACAGCTTAATTTTAAACAATGGCCTTTTAAATTAATTAGAAAATGCCTTTTAAAGGTAATGAAATGCTTTCACAGCCTTCTCATACAGTGTCTCGTGCAGGTATGCAAGTATACATACAGTATGTGTGAGTGTGTGTGTGTGTGCACCATGCAGGTGTGCCTGCTTGCGCGTGCACAACTGCATACATACGTGTGAGCCAGACCTGGGTCAAATACGTAATTGGTTTGGAATTCAAATACTTTTCTATGCTCTACTTAGCCGGTCTGATGGACCTCTCCAAACCCCGCCTTCTGGCCCTCTTGGCTCACCCAAGGCAAGATCAATCGACCACAGAAAAGTATTTGAACGCAGAACAACGGCGTATTTGCCCCAGGTCCAGTGTGAGCGTGAAGCTACAGGAGGTGCGCGGGTCTTACGTTGTCTCCGTTGGCGCGCAGCTTCCAGAAGGGCTGGATGATGAGCCAGGAGCCCTCGTTCCCCGTGCCGTCCAGAGTGACCCGCATGGCGTTCTTCTCCAGGAGAGCTGGCAGACGCTTGTTCACGGTCAGGTACTTATTACTCTTCATGTGCAGGAGCTAGCAGGACACACACACACACACACACACACACGTACACAGAGACACAAGCACCCCCGTTATGCATCGATGGGTATGTTTGGGTGGCGGGTTGGCACAGAGTTGTGCAGTGATTTGTAGGGTTGGGTGTAGGGTTGGGTAGAGAGTTGGGTGGATGCTTGGGTGTAGGGTTGGGTGTAGGGTTGGGTAGAGAGTTGGGTGGAGGCTTGGGTGTAGGGCTGGGTGTAGGGTTGGGTGGTGGGTTGGCACAGAGATGCGCAGTGATTTGTAGGGTTGGGTGGAGGGTTGGTTGGAGAGTTGGGTGTAGGGTTGGGTGGAGAGTTGGGTGGAGGGCTGGGTAGAGAGATGGGTGGATGATTGGGTGGAGGGTTGGGTGGAGAGATGGTAATGCTCCTGTGTCTATAGATGGTTTCTTCAGATACGTTTATAATATCATTACATTACCATGTAATTTGGCTGACACTTTTATCCAAAGCGATTTACAGTTGATTAGACTAAGCAGGTAAGCAGGAGACAACCCCCCCTGGAGCAATGTGGGGTTAAGGCCCTTTAATGGTCCAATGGAACCAACCAAACCAACCAAAGATTCATTCAATAAAAAATAGATTTCACCAAAACCAAGGTTTCTTGGTGCATCCAACTCTAGAAAGGATAATAGCATGGAGCCTTCCTGTAATTTCCTTTGACAAGGAACAGATTTGGAGGGATTTCATATCATTCTTCTATGTAGATCCTTTCAAGATCCTTCACATTCTTGAGTTTATTCTGATCAACTGCCCTCTTCAGTTCAACCCACAGGTCTTCGATTGGATTGAGGTTGGGTGCTTTATATGCATCTCTGTTTCAATATCAAACATTCCGATACTGTATCTGACCAAAACATTCCATTCTGGTCGCATTTGGTCATTTAAAGGTACAATAGGTTGTACAAGACCATTGTAAATCCCTTCTTATTATTGAAAAAGGCTCACTGACATGTTGACTCACCCTTCGCCTGTCTTTATAGTCCTTAAATTCAGGTTTCAAAATATGCAGCTGACGGGCCGGCACTCTGGAACAACATCGTGTAGCTGTACAATGATTCAAGCTCATTGGTTGAAAACTTGTTCTAATTGCCACAGCCAATGGCGTTTCAAAGTCAGCGTGATCAAAGAGAAGTGTTGTGGTTTGAAGATGTTTGTTGCTGCAATTCCTCCCTTGACCGTTAGATGTCCGAAATGACCTGTTGCACCTTTAAATTATGATTGTGGTCAGATGAGACCAGATGAGAACAGATTGTGGTATACCTGTGGTTCAGATGAGACCAAACTTCAATGAAGCACCTTGCTAAAGCAAGCCCTTTATGTGGTATTGATGCAACACTGTAATCCTTGTCCTACGATGGATATTCAGTCTGTCTTCATCTCTCTCTCTCTCACACACAAACACACACATACACACACTTATTATGCTGTGATTGATTTTCTACTGAAGATGTTTGTTTTTCAGGGAAGACCGATCCCTCTCCAGTTTGCCTCCTGATGCCGTGCAAAATGGTGAGTCACTCAGGAGAGAGGCGAGCCACACCCGTCGAGACCTTCCCGGAACAAGAGGGCCTCAGCAACCCACCCAGATCCCTGTCCATACGGCTCGCTGCCGCCTGTCTTCAGATAAAGCTCCATTGCAAATATTTACAGAGCAAAGACTCTGCCAGATCAGAGAAGGGGCGGCATGTAGCCTAGCAGCTAAGGTACATGACTGGGGCAACCTGTAGTCTAGCGGCTAAGTTACATGACTGGGGCAGCCTGTAGCCTAGTGGCTAAGGTACATGACTGGGGCAGCCTGTAGCCTAGTGGCTAAGGTACATGACTGGGGCAGCCTGTAGCCTAGCGGCTAAGGTACATGACGGGGGCAGCCTGTAGCCTTGTGGCTAAGGTACATGACTGGGGCAGCCTGTAGCCTAGCGGCTAAGGTACATGACTGGGGCAACCTGTAGTCTAGTGGCTAAGGTACATGACTGGGGCAGCCTGTAGTCTAGTGGCTAAGGTACATGACTGGGGCAGCCTGTAGCCTAGTGGCTAAGGTACATGACTGGGGCAGCCTGTAGCCTAGCGGCTAAGGTACATGCCTGGAGCAGCCTGTAGCCTAGTGGCTAAGGTACATGACTGGGGCAGCCTGTAGCCTAGTGGCTAAGGTACATGACTGGGGCAGCCTGTAGCCCAGTGGCTAAGGTACATGACTGGGGCAGCCTGTAGCCTAGCAGCTAAGGTACATGACTGGGGCAGCCTGTAGCCTAGCGGCTAAGGTACATGCCTGGAGCAGCCTGTAGCCTAGCGGCTAAGGTACATGACTGGGGCAGCCTGTAGCCTAGTGGCTAAGGTACATGACTGGGGCAGCCTGTAGCCCAGTGACTAAGGTACATGACTGGGGCAGCCTGTAGCCTAGCGGCTAAGGTACATGACTGGGGCAGCCTGTAGCCTAGCGGCTAAGGTACATGACTGGGGCAGCCTGTAGCCTAGTGGCTAAGGTACATGACTGGGGCAGCCTGTAGCCCAGTGGCTAAGGTACATGACTGGGGCAGCCTGTAGCCTAGTGGCTAAGGTACATGACTGGGGCAGCCTGTAGCCTAGCGGCTAAGGTACATGACTGGGGCAGCCTGTAGCCCAGTGGCTAAGGTACATGACTGAGGCAGCATGTAGCCTAGTGGCTAAGATACATGACTGGGGCAGCCTGTAGCCTAGCAGCTAAGGTACATGACGGGGGCAGCCTGTAGCCTTGTGGCTAAGGTACATGACTGGGGCAGCCTGTAGCCTAGCGGCTAAGGTACATGACTGGGGCAGCCTGTAGCCTAGCGGCTAAGGTACATGACTGGGGCAGCCTGTAGCCTAGTGGCTAAGGTACATGACTGGGGCAGCCTGTAGCCCAGTGGCTAAGGTACATGACTGGGGCAGCCTGTAGCCTAGTGGCTAAGGTACATGACTGGGGCAGCCTGTAGCCTAGCGGCTAAGGTACATGACTGGGGCAGCCTGTAGCCTAGTGGCTAAGGTACATGACTGGGGCAGCCTGTAGCCTTGTGGCTAAGGTACATGACTGGGGCAGCCTGTAGCCTAGTGGCTAAGGTACATGACTGGGGCAGCCTGTAGCCTAGCGGCTAAGGTACATGACTGGGGCAGCCTGTAGCCTAGCAGCTAAGGTACATGACTGGGGCAGCTTGTAGCCTAGCGGCTACGGTACGTGACCGAGACCTAGAAGGTTGGCGGCTTGAGCAAAGCTCTTAACCCACTCCAAGGGGGATTGTCCCCTGCTTAGTCTAATCAACAGTATGTCCCTTGGGATAAAAGTGTCAACAAAATAACTGTAATGTACTGCAGATGTTGAGCTGGAGTTTCTGCAGTACGTAGCATGAGGCCATCAGACCCGTCATTACAGATGACCCAACTCAACAAACTAAAACTGAATACACTTACTTTAAAAATAATTTTTAGACTTAAAATCTATTTTCTATTACGCTTTTGCTAAATAAGACAAACCTATTGCAAATGAGGTGTGACTTATTTCAAGACTTGCCAATGGAGTTCCACTTTCAAGTAAACATGAACTTAAAACAAGCTAATATTTTCTACTTTTAAGTCTCTTCACAAGACTAAAACTCTGAAGGCAGACTTTATTGCAGTGTTTACAAATGTATTAAAAATGGCTAAATCTGGCTAAATAACAACGAAAGAAAATCAAGAGTTAATACTACTTGACAATAAAAAGGCCAAGGGCAGCCAATCTTATCACAGAAGGGCCCATTCTTTGTTTTAGCCCAGCACTAAAACACCTGACCTGACCTGATTGAAGATCATGATTATTTTGAGTTGGGTACTTTAACACTGGTCTATAGCAGGTCTGCACCCACACTTTCCGTTCTCCGTTAAGACACCTCTGCTCTAGACTCGAGATGTAAATGCAAACGTAAATGTAAACAGCAAAATCTGCTGTTGTCACTGTGCTCAAGGTGTGATGACACACCAGCAAGTATTTACATGCCACAGCCAAATCTGAGTCATCTGTGGCTAGTGTAAAACACACCTGTGGGCTGCTAAAACGAAATCACTTAGAACAGCTCCGACCCATTCGCCACACAAGGCTGAGTGCTGTTGTTAGGCCATGTTTGCCCACACAAGTTTGACAGACCGCCTGTACCCGGTGGGTCACTATGTCAAGACCTGCAGCTCTGAAAGAGTAGTTGTGTTTATCAGGTTCATTTTCAATTTTCCGCAGAAGGATGGGTTATGAAACACATTAACACCCTGACCTACTCAGCCAAAAAAGGTGTGGCAGCATGACACATAAAGACCTGACTACCGGGGACTCCAGTTATGTGGCACAAAGGAATGTGCTGTGTGTGCAGCGGGATGTATTTTTCTGTCTTTCTGTGCTGTTCATTCAAGAAGTAGATTTCCTAAGAGCTCAGGGCGTGTCGTAAATGACAGTTGTAAAGAACTATTACAGCATATTTACGACTAGACGGCTGCATGCACAGACCTTGGATGATACAATGCGGTTAACGTAAATTATTCTTCTCAAACATGGCTAACGTGGCTAATTATTCTGGTCCAGCCACTACGCGATGCAGAATGGTGGTTCAATGGTGACTTATCTGATTTATTTGATGGGCACAAATCCAAGAATCTGAAGGCTCTTGCAAGGATCAACATAGAGGAATGGTGTAAAACTAATAAACCTAAACTAATCAGCCTCAGCAAAATAACATGTAATGACAATTATTATTAGCATAATGGTGACTGAAAAAGCCTCATTTACATATACTCAGTGAGTACTTTATTAGGTAGACCTGTACACCAGCATGTTAATGAAAATATTTAATCAGCCAATCATGTGGCAGCAACTAAATGCATAAAAGCATGCAGATGTGGTCAAGAGGTTCAGCTGTTTTTTAAGACCAAATGTCAGAATGGGGAAGAAATGTGATCTAACTGACTTAGACTGGTATGATTGTTGGTGCCAGACAGGGTGGTTTGAGTATATCAGAAACTGCTGATCTCCTGAGACTGGTCAAAGCAGACAGGAAGGTGACAGTAATGCAAATAACCACACATTACAATAGTGGTATGCAGAAGAGCATCTCTGAACACACAACGCGTCATGACTTTAAGTGGATAGGCTACAGCAGCAGAAGACTTAAGTCTAAAAAATATGCTCACTGAGTGCATGTAGTTTTTCATGGCATTGATTAACTTGCATGAAGTGAGGTTGTTTTTGGATGCAGGAACATCTCTTTTTCAAGCTTTTTAGGGACCAGTACAGACATACAAGTTACAATTTTTCATGTCAATTCGCCGTACGGTATAGAGAACAAAGATGTTAAAGTATTCGTTTTTCACATTTAAAAATGGCTGAAAATGCTGAATTGGTACATATCCATGTCATAGCACAATTTGGCTGACAAGAATGGTGAGCATAATGATCTCTGCATAAAATATGCATATTTTGTTATTTATGGTACTGATTTATTTGCATGTAGCACAGTGTAGGAATGTTGGAACTTTTCCTTTTCAAACCAGGGCCATGGTATGTGATGGTTCATGAGAAGATTATTTTATGTTTTCACAAGAATTCCATGGGCATATCTCTTTGTTTTGTTTTGTACTGTTTCACTTGAGGTGACAGATCTGGTAGTATTGGTTTCGTGTCTCGATGACAAATGGTTCAAAGGTTTTGGCTTCTCAGCGTTTTGACTTTGACTGCTTGTCATCGCACTCCCTTCAGGAGTTTTCGCATCAGTTGCTACGAGGGCGTGGCTTTGGGATCTCCACCTACCTACCAAATCTCATACAAAAGCAACACATTTTTCAAATTGCTATGGGCATTTATCTGGAACAATGAAAGAATAATAACAGACATAACAATAACCACAGAGTTCCCGCCACATTGATAACGGAGTGGGTACATTTGAGAATTCACAGCATTGCATGTTTATGCACAGGTGCGATGCACACCTGGATGACGGTGCCGTATTTCACCACGTCCCCGTGCACCTTCTTATTCTCCGTCTCATTCTGCTTCTGCTCCAGGTTAGCTGCATGCTGAAGGGGGAACACACACCACACACATGCATACTCACTTACACCTGAACATAGAGACTCACTCTGTGATCCTCATTTACACCTGGACATAGATACTCACTCTGTGATCCTCATTTACACCTGAACATAGATACTCACTCTGTGATCCTCATTTACACCTGAACATAGATACTCACTCTGTGATCCTCATGTACACCTGAACATAGATACTCACTCTGTGATCCTCATGTACACCTGAACATAGATACTCACTGTGTGATCCTCGTTTACACCTGGACATAGATACTCACTCTGTGATCATCATTTACACCTGAACATAGATACTCACTCTGTGATCCTCATGTACACCTGAACATACATACTCACTCTGTGATCCTCATGTACACCTGAACATAGATACTCACTCTGTGATCATCATTTACACCTGACCATGGATACTCACTCTGTGATCATCATTTACACCTGAACATAGATACTCGCAACACACATACTGTGTTTTAAGACTATGTCAGCTTGAATAAGAACATATTTCCAAAGATATCATATTTTGAGCAAGAAAGCCTAGAAAGCCTGTCAAAATGTAGTCCCCAAGGATTTAAACAGGTCACCTGACCTTTAACTACACTTATTTTTTCATCTAACCAGCATCCCAGCTCAGATGACAGGGGCCTCTGCTATTTTACCTGCAGTTTCTGCAGTAGGACCACATCAGCGATTTTATCCTTCTCGTGCTTCGCCTGCTTGGCTTTCCAGAACTGCTTTTGTGCGGAGTAGCGGTTCATGGGGTAGACCTTGAACAGGCAATCTGGAGGACAGAGGGAGAACACATCATCCAGTGTAGCACAAGGGCACTGTGAACCACAGGAAGTTACAGCCCTGGAGTAAAATCCATCTATAAACAGCTTAAAATTACCAGCTACCAGCTGTTTTAAAACAGAATTATTGAATTATTGGCACCCTTGAAAAATATGCACAAACAAATACAGTTATTGACATACAGTTTATTTTCCAACATGTGTAAAGCAGTGTTTTATTAATGATGCAATTGACTCACGTCTTACATTTATCAAATAAAAAAAATATTTCCCAAAAAACTGGGTTCCACAATTATTGGCACCCCTAGTTTAATACTTTGTGCAAACACCCCTGACAAAGAAGACAACTGTGAGTCTTTTCAAAAACTTTGTGATATGGTTAGAGAACACATTTTGAGGGATTTCCGACCATTCCTCCATGCAGAATCATTGCTATCCTTGGGATACCCCCCTCTTCAGTTGAGACCACAGGTTTTTCATGGGATTTAAGTTTATTTAAGACTGAGATGCCCATTGCAGAACATGGTTGTTGTTTTTACTTAATCATTTCTGTGTGGATTTTGATGGATGTTTGGAGTCATAGGCCAGCGGGACAATCTACCTATATGCCAGGATTTCCTGGCACTTAGTTGAATTAATTGTGCCAATGATATTAAATAGTGCCCCTGCACTACTGGCAGCAGACCATCTCCAAAACACCAATGACCCACCGTCATATTTAACAGTAGGTATGAGGTACTTCTCCTTGTATGCATTCCATTTTGCCGGCAAATGTTTATGATGTGTATGGCCAAAATGTTACATTTTGTTTGCATCTGACCATAGCACTCTCATAATTCCAATGAGGATTGGAAAGCACAAGATGCTTGATTTTGTTGATTGTGCTCAATAATGGCTGTCTTTGTGCCACCCTTCCAAAGAGTTTGTTGGTATGAGGGTGCTATATTATGATTATTTTTGGTAAACTAAAAAAAACCCACAAAAAAACATATACACAACCAATCTCTGCAATTCATAAACTGCGATCCTTGGGTTCTTTATGGCCTCCCTCTCCATCTTCCTTCCCATCCGTGGGGATAATATGCACTTAAATCCTCTTCCTGGCAACCGTTCCATATGTTTTACACCTTTTACCATTTCCCCTACAGTGGCATGCTTAACCATTTAGAATTTCTTTGTAATTTTTTTGTATCTTCTGAATTGACAGTTCTTTGGCTTTTCCTATGCTGATGGATGACAAAGAGATTTTGCATGTTTGTTACCTCATTTGTATACTGGAAACAGGAAGTGAAGGAATGAAATAATATTGTTCTTAGCTCAAGCGGTCTTTTTCAGCAGGAAGCAATTCTCATCTGTACCACAAGACCTGCATCACTCCAAAAAGACAATGATCTGTGTATGTCTGCAAGCTCCTGATGAAATTTCAGGTGAAAAGCATATTTAACTTTGATCTTTAGGTTTAATGCTTATAATGGCTTGTTCACAAAGGCTTTGGAATGTGATGCTTTTTTAGCCACAGTTTTACAAGATTAAATCATAAGAATGGGGCAAGAAACTGTGTGTGATGATAATTATATTTATTAACTCACAACTACTTGCCTGGTGAGATAATGGAATGACATAATGATATTGAGTTACAGTAACTCAGAGGACCAACATATTCTGACAGCCAAATTGTTTAAACAGTCGCACATGTCTAACATACGAGTATCAAAAACACTCTTCCAGACACTATTCTCCCATGTAGATCTGAATTGTCCTTTTATACCTCACCAAACCAAGCCTAGCTGTCTAGTGTTGCACAAAATGGTGACCAACACCTCCTCAGCTATTTCAATATCCCTGCTCAATCCAGGGAGCCTAGTTCCATTATTCGAGAGCACAACCTTTCCTTAGCTCTGTTCAAAATGATATTTATTTGTGCCTTCATGACATGAATCAGTGGAAATATGCAAAGAAATTGTGAAAGTGAGAGTGATTCACTCCAGGCATTCATTGCATTCATTAGAATTCTGGGCATACGAACGCAAAATCCCCCCACTTTAGCTATGTCACTGTTCAATTTTGTTTTGCAGTGATGGCTAGGAATGCCAGGGATTATGTCACCAATCAGAGGATTACAGTGGGTAGACACATGTAGAAAGCCGGTTTCGTGGGAATTTTGGCCGTGACAAACTTATTACAATTGAAAAGAACCTGTGCATTTTCATTTTTTTGAAAGAAGGGTTAGATTTCTACATCACTCTTCTGCTTTGGATTACCTCCCTCTTAAGAAAAATGTTTCCCAGTACAAGTGATGACGAGCCAGATGTAATCTAACTGATATACATTCAGTGAGCACTTTATTAGGTATTTATTAGACTCATTTCTCAGACTTATTGGTTTTCTGCTGCCAATCCACTTAGAGGTTTGATGTGTTGTGTGTTCAGAGAAGCTCTTCTGCATATCACTGTTGTAATCTGTGGTTATTTGCATTACTGTCACCTTCCTGTCAGCTGCGACCAGTCTGGCCATTCTCCTCTGACCTCTTTCATTAAAAACGCATTTCTGTCTGCAGAACTGGTGCTCACTGGATGCATTTTGTTTTCCGCACCATTCTGAGTAAACTCTAGAGACTGTGAAAACCCCAGGAGATCAGCAGTTTCTGAGATACTCAAACCACTCTGTCTAGCACCAACAATAATTCCACAGTCAAAGTCACTTCGATCACATTTCTTCCCCAATCTGATATTTGGTCTGAAAAACAACTGAACCTCTCTGCATGCTTGTATGCATTTAGTTGCTGCCACATGATTAAATATTTTTTTAACAAGCTGGTGCACAGGTCTACTTAATAAAGTGGTCACTGAGTGCAATTATATGCCTACTTTATAAGAGCAGAGCCAAAATGGTGGCAGCGTGTAGTTCACAGGGGAGAGCAGCGGATGAAACAGTTTTTGTTTGTTTTTCTGCATTTGTGAAAACACAACATTTCTGAAAGGCCTGACGTACTGTCAGGTTATGGATGGCATTTATATAGCGCCTTTATCCAAAGCGCTGTACAATTGATGCTTCTCATTCACCCATTCATACACACACTCACACACTCACACACCAACGGCGATTGGCTGCCATGCAAGGCACCAACCAGCTCGTCAGGAGCATTTGGGGGTTAGGTGTCTTGCCTAGGGACACTTCGACACTGCCCGGGCAGGGGATCGAACCGGCAACCCTCCGACTGCCAGACGACTGCTCTTACTGCCTGAGCCATGTCGCCCCACAGGTAACGGACCCAGCCCCTTTCATGCTTGATCTCTTTTCACCTGCACGATAAGGGAGCAGGTAAATATTTACCCGCACTGTCTCTCTCAGACCTCCCTGTTTCGAGGCGGACGCAACGGACCTGAAGCCGAGCAGCAGCTGGGCCGCACACAGGCTGCAGGGCCTCTGCGTCCAATCAGCTGGGCCGCACACAGGCTGCAGGGCCTCTGCGTCCAATCAGCTGGGCCGCACACAGGCTGCAGGGCCTCTGCGTCCAATCAGCTGGGCCGCACACAGGCTGAAGGGCCTCTGCGTCCAATCAGCTGGGCCGCACACAGGCTGAAGGGCCTCTGCGTCCAATCAGCTGGGCCGCACACAGGCTGAAGGGCCTCTGCGTCCAATCAGCCACACGACTGAGTGACTGAGCAAGCACACAGGCTGAAAGGCCTATGCATCCAATCAGCCACACGGCTGAGTGACTGAGCAAAGATAACACTTATCAATAAAAGCAAAACAACTCACTCTTTTAAGACCAAGCTTTCACATTTGCATGCTTTATATGGCAAATATTGTCCTTGCCAATATATGGTTATGGATTGCCACATGTTGACCGAGGGAAATGCTGTCACGCTAACAGGGAAATATTTTGGACAGCCATTCAGCGATGTGGGGGAAGTGAATTCTAGTGACAACTTTTGCATGGGCAAAAAACGTGTACGACAGGAGAAACAACTTGACTTCAATTAAAATACAAAATCATACAAATAGGTAATTCCACAGTGACTGTCTCTGTTATGTAGCTGTATTGGGCTTTACGACCCAAATATCCAGCAGTTGTGACATTAGTCAATGTGGAATTGCCCAAATAGAAAATGTGCAAGAAGGGCTATGATACCAACTTCTGATCATATCTCCATACCAACTTCCACCCAACAAATCATATCTCAGAGAATATAAATGAGATTATGAGTGCGTTTGAGAACATTCTGCCAGGATTCTGTTTCAAATGCACATCTTTTTTAATTCATAGTGGTTTTGTTCTACAGGCTTGTTTTAACCCTTGTGTGGTCTTAACATTCCGTGAACTAAACCCCTAAAATAAAGCAGCTTAATTTAATTTTAAACCCCAAATCTATTTTGCATGAAGAAACAATCTGTCACTCATCACAAACTTTGTCATCAAATTTCGCGTTGAAAAAAGATCATGTAGGGGGTTTTCTCTGCTGTTAAACATAGTGGCGGGCGGGTCATTTTTGACCGTTAAGACAACACAAGGGATAAAGCCAAAGAAGGGGATCCTGACAATGGAAATCCAAAAGTAACCTTTTCATCACTATCAGGCTAATATAGCCTGTTCCAAAAGCTTCACCACTAACCTCAGGTCAGTACATGTCATTTTTACTCTCCCCTGATTTCCTACGATGTCCAGACAAGAAAAGACGAGCAAATTGCAGACTGGGCCAGTTTCCCACACACGTGTAGTCCTGGACTAAAGTGAGTTTTGTTTGGAATCTCCACTCAAAATAGTATTTAGTCTCGGCGCAGGCCTGGCCTGTGTCTGAGAGGCCAGCCCTGTGTGTATTATTGATCATTACACTATTATCCAGATGAGCTGCTGCTGATAGTCTCCTGCATTTGCAGTGATTTGCAGACGGCACAATGAGGCCTAAGCCATATTCAAATCTGTAAGGAAAATTATATTCAAACGAGCTGGATGAACCAAATGCAGTGCAGGACCTGCGTGGCTCAGCTGGCGGACAGCAGGGAGGAGAGACCGCAAGCAAGATCGAGCTCCAGAGCACGTCTCGCTCACTATGGCTGAGACCCAAGCTCTGAGTACCCATGTCATGTTCACAAGCCCAACATCAAAAAATATCACTCATTTCCCTGAAAGGGACTTTTCAGTGGTTTGTTTGAAACCTGCTCTGCTGGGATTGTACCCAACAGATTCAAAACCCTGTCCTCCAGTCAACTACATGTCCATCTCATATATTTGGATTTTGGAAACATGAGGATGCATGTGCCTGCCTGAACTGGCGGAGAAGTCTACAGTCTACAGCTGCCCCGAGCTGACTAGAAAACACTGTGGCTTTCTTTCAATCAGCAGTCAATTAACGCCTTGAGAACTGGACTCTTTAGCCAATCAAAGACTTCAATTCATCACTCACACTGAATCACACCAAAAGCCAGAAGACACTGGAGTTTGCCACCTCTGGCCTAGACTGAGATTGGTGAGAATGAACAAGCACTGGGATTGATTATAGTAAACCTGTGCTGGGATTGGTGAGTCTCAGTGCGTTCGCTGGGTGTAAACCTGTGCTGTGATGAGTATGAGTAATCCT
The DNA here is from genome assembly GCF_963514075.1 of Conger conger. Lineage (NCBI taxonomy): Eukaryota > Metazoa > Chordata > Actinopteri > Anguilliformes > Congridae > Conger > Conger conger. The sequence continues at coordinate 4,813,245 of NC_083769.1, forward strand.
CCACTGGGATTAGTATGAGTAATCCTCCATTGGGATTAGTATGAGTAATCCTCCATTGGGGGGAAACACAGTAAAACAGAATGATATCATCAGGATGAATGCTCATCACACGATTGAGAACATGGAGCCTGTAAATTGAAAGACAAAGTTAAACCTGACCTCTGAACTTTTTGGGGGGGTTATCCAGGTCTCCTGCCGCAGGTTCCACCACACAGCGGTCATCAACCAACCTGTGGAGAGAGCACAGTCACACCTGAGCAGACAACATACCTACAGTTACACCTGAGGAGAGAACACTCCTGCCGTTACCCTGAGGAGAGAGAGCTCATCTACAGTTAGGAACACAGAGGGAACACACCTACAGTCACACCTACAGTGACAGCCTCTCCCAGCGGGCATTGCACATGTATATCAATACATAATGCTGTCCTTATTCACCATCTGTTTATGCAGATGAGTGTTTACACCAGTAATTCAGCTTAAGTACCTCCGCTTAAAGGAGTGACATGGTGGTTGGTCACACTTTCTAGCTTTTTATATGTCATTTGCACAAGAGGGCATTGAAGAAACACAATGAAAGTATTAAATATTCAAAAGAAATTATGTTTGAAATTTACTATCCTATTTTCAAGCGGTTGAGAATGTTGTCCTTGTAGTGTGTCACACAAGGATAACCACTCCCCTTCTCCCTCCCCTATAACTCCTAACCCACAGTTTGCACTGCTGGCCTACAGGAAAGTGGGGGCATATCATAGCTAATTGACAGTTCTCATTACCACAGCAAGACAGTTCGGGTGAACTTTTATTGTGGGAAATTTAGGCTGAGAAAAATACGTTTTAAAATACATTTAAATGACTGTATAATAACAAAAATTATGCACATTTGTTTTATTGTTGCCTTAAGACAACTGGCAAGTGTCACATTCAACCACCACGTTACTCCTTTAAGGGTATTTCGGAAGCAAATCTGAGCTACAAACACAGTTCCCAAATCGTAGCATTACACTGCTGCCCCATTCAAACTTCCACTTATGCAGTGCTGTCTGTAAGTACTGGGACAGTGACACTGCATGAAAAGGCTGAAATTGCTGCATTGATGCAAATAGCCAAAAATGAAAGCTGACAGGAGACATCCCACTTGTCCCAGATGGTCTGGAAAGTCTTCTGGAATTTGGTACCTGCTCCCTGATACCTACAAGTGGGGACAACTCCCCGAAAAATTTGCCATGAGCACCACAGGCAGAAGTGAAGCGAAATGAGCACTACCCTGCTGTGAATTCACAATCACACATGAAGGAAACTAAAAGTGCAGGGTCGTGTAATTGTGCCAAGTAGCCTAAAGAGTAACATTCAAAGGACAAAATATTCCCTTGTTATTGCAAGATTTTAATTTTTTTTTTTTAAAGAAAGGTGAGAAAGAGCTGGCTAATGTAATTCATTTCTGTACTTGTCACTAATGGCAGGAAACCTTAATTTAGCCATAACCTTAAAGGTACAATAGGTAAGATTATTGTGTTAAAACATTATTACAAGACCATTGTAAATCCCTTCCTATCATTGAAAAAGGCTCACTGATATGTGGACTCACCCTCTGCCTATGTTTATAGTCCTTAAATTCGGATTTCAAAATATACAGTTGACAGACCGACACTGTACCAAAACATTGCATAGCTGTACAATAATTCAAGCTCATTGGTTGAAAATGGGTTCAAATTGCCACAGCCAATGGCGTTTCAACGTCAGCGCGTTCACAGAGAAGGGGGAGGGTTAAACAGTGTTGTGGTTTGAGCGTGTTTGTTGCTGCAATTCCTCTCTTGACCGTTAGAAGTCCGAAATTACCGATTGTACCTTTAAGCTTAAATATAAAAACTGAAAGAAATAAGTTAAATGCAGGTTATGAAAACTGAAAAACTGAGAAGGAGAATTACTCCAAACAGAGAAGGATAAAAATATATCATCTTGCCAAATATTTGCACTTAATTGTGATTGAAGGACTAGGATGAATGGTAAATGGAACAATGATTAATCATGGCTGAATAACTGAAATGAGTGGGGTGCCTGGGATGAGCAGCTCAGAGTGAAACCCTGACTGGATGTAATGATTGAACAGAAGTTTGAGTTAATCACAAAATGAATGGATCTAAATATTTTTACATTAATTAAAAAAGCCTTTTTTGCAGACAGTTTCAGTTTAAATGCAAAATGGACTGTTTTATCTGTCGGTCAAATTTAACTATGAGATTGATGCTGGCACATCACACATAGCCTAAAAGAATGAGATTATAATTTCTTACTCAGTAAAATAGTGTACATGAGCATTACATAATCATGATATCACCTCTTCAAAATGATAATTCCCCAAGTAATTATTGTGAAAATTCTCAGCAGACCAGCAGTTCCAGCTATGTGAATGAAATATCAATCAATGTCAATCAAATTGTCTTTTGAGTAGACAAGACCATACAAAATGGGGGGCGACATGGCTCAGGCAGTAATAGCAGTCGTCTGGCAGTCGAAGGGTTGCCGGTTCGATCCCCTGCCCGGGCAGTGTCGAAGTGTCCCTGAGCAAGACACCTAACCCCCAAACGCTTCTGACGAGCTGGTTGGCGCCTTGCATGGCAGCCAATCGCCGTTGGTGTCTGAGTATGTGTGTGTGTATGAATGGGTGAATGAGAAGCATCAATTGTACAGCGCTTTGGATAAAGGCGCTATATAAATTCCAACCATTTACCATTTAAAATATTTCTGTATCCATCAAATGGTGTGTTACATCAGAAAGAGACACTTTAGGTGAAGAGGTTACTATATAAATATAGTAACAATTCCCAGCCCTGTACTCTAAAAATAACTTTGCCAGGCCCTGTTCAATTTGTCTCCCCTGACAAATTGAATTTGATCATAAAAAATAAATAAAAATTGCGATTCAGATTTTGAGCTGCGGAGGCAGTGCTGGAGGGAAAGAGCTTCGTACACTTTGTTTTTCACAAATTTAACACTGAACTTAAGGTGGGAGAGAGGGACCAGCTCAAATGGTCGGCCCAAGGTTATAGTTCTGAGGGAGGGACCAGCTGAAATGGTCGGCCCAAGGTTATAGTTCTGAGGGAGGGACCAGCTGAAACAGTCGGCCCATGGAGGTTGGGGAAGGGGGATGGGGAACATTAAGCAGAAATTCGGATAAGAAAGAGGGGTGAACGTCCCCGTTTTTAAAGCTTGCGCTCTTGATTTAAAAACATGGTGGGGTGCTTGGCACAGTCCAAAAGGCAGCAAGCTCTCTAGTTCAAACCCTGCCATTGCACTTTAACTGCTGCGGCACGTTCTCTGCTTTCCACCCATCTGAATAAAACAAAAACACAGAAGTATAGCAGACTGACCCTTCCTCATTTAAAACAATTACAGCATTTAATCCACTTTCAGTACTCTATCGCCTGGCTTTTTGTATGATTTTGTTCTATTCTGGGAAAACAAAACCTGCAACAGGTGCAGCTGCCATCTCACATTGGTTATACAGAATACCTTGCCCGCCTTTCACAGCTGCTAATCTGTACTTCACACAAATATAAATAATTACAAAAATCTCCCCCTACTATGGTCCTTATTAGCATAAATGATGTTGCTCTTGCTAAGCTACCCCCTCTTCTCCCGACACTCAGCATTGAATTATCATAAATTACAGCAGATCTTTAATGTGCAGACGAGACACACGTATAATAAACCAGCAGCTTCCTCCCAGGGGAGGAGAACCTGAAACTGTGCGGGGGAAGACCGGGGTCAAATACGTAATTGTTTTGGGTTCAAATACTTTTCTATGCTTTACTGAGCTTGTCTGGTGTATCGGAACCTATGAAATACTCTCAAACACTCTTGGTTGGCTGAATTGCACCAGGCAGGATCAACTGAGCACAGAAAAGTAATTGAATCCAAAACAATTACACATTTGTCCCGAGCCTGGCATGGGTCTGTTTTTCTCGTGGTGTTAAGAAGCGTTGGCATTTGGCACAGCACCAAGCAGATCAATCTCAACAACACAACACAGCACCAAGCAGATCAATCTCAACAACACAACACAGCACCAAGCAGATCAATCTCAACAACACAACACAGCACCAAGCAGATCAATCTCAACAACACAACACAGCACCAAGCAGATCAGTCTCAACAACACAACACAGCACCAAGCAGATCAATCTCAACAACACAACACAGCACCAAGCAGATCAATCTCAACAACGCAACGCAAGGCAACGGCACAAAGACCCAGCTCCATTTCCCTCCACATCCTTAACCAGGCCTGGTATTTGAATGATGTGCATTCTCCATGCAAAACAGGGGAAAGTTCCGACACTGGGAGCAGCTGTGATATTTCTGGGGGAGTCATGTCATTTCTATAATCCACAGGAAGCATACAGACGTACAGTAATTAGGAGGAAGCTTAGCTCTCATTTATCCCACAGCGTGAGTAATAGTATAAGACTGGGAAGAGGAGTTCTCTAGGAGGCTTCTTGGGAGGCTGGTCTCCTCGGTCTCTGTACATCACACATTTGGCTTGTCGCATTCATGTCCGTTTCGCTTCGATATACAAGAGTAATGTGAGAAGACTCTCACTGCCATATATACTATAACTGCAATATGAGAAGATGGTGATAATTTGACAAGCAGCCAGTATGAAGCACAAACACACCCACCCTGGGAGTTTAAACACACAGCAGTGTGTACATTGTGACTCTACCCTGAACCAGTCTCTGTTCTGTATGACTGACACCTGTCAGTACAGCATGGCTCCATCCCCAGTCACTGTGGCTCCGCCCACAGCCACTGTGGCTCCGCCCACAGCCAGAGTACAGTGTGGCTCCGCCCACAGCCACTGTGGCTCCGCCCCCAGTCACTGTGGCTCCGCCCACACCCAGAGTACAGTGTGGCTCCGCCCCCAGCCAGTGACTCTCGCATCGTCGACCATCAACACCACGGAAGGGTTGTTGAAATGAACAAAGACGCTCTTTCAAAAGAGAAACCACAGGAAACACCACAAATAGCCCATCATTGAGTTCCTGGGGACTCAAGAGGCAATCTGTCCAGCACATACGCAATCCACTTCCTCCTCCCGCCATATTTGCATTCAGAGAAAGTCATCTGGCGATGAGGTCTAATGGAGCTGCGCAGCGCCAAGGGACTCTCCCCGAAAACAACAAGCATCACCCACGCCGGAACACCCTCTGCCGCCCCCGGGGCAGCCACCCCTCTGCCCCCGTCCCACACACCCCCTCCACCTCCTCTCCCTAAGGCGGGGCCTGTCCATCTCTCAGAGCACTGAGCTCCAGACACCCCGCCATATTCAACATTCAGCACTGCTGTGTTCATGTCAATGAAGCAGGTCCGTCTGACAATCCTTCTGAGAAAAATCACCAGGAAAACACCGTCACAATGTTAAACGTTCTGAGCAGTGACAGGCTCGTAGCTTTAAAAGTGAACAGTCAAAATGCACTGCTCTTAAGAACTGGAAACTTAAAACTCTCATTTTGTACAAACCAGACTTCAATTTAATATATCAATACTTCAAATAATGAACATTTATTCTTTATTGTTTAACTTTCAGACAATAGATCTAGTTTTCAGTGACCCATTTTCTTTAGCTTCTTTTTTCCAAGTGCTCTGTTGAATTTTGATATAATTTCAGTCATTTTTATCAATGGAAAATGTGACTTGTTTCCATTTCATGTTCTACATTGTGATTGGAAATGTGGTAAGGAGTCTGATATGACATCGCAGAGGGTGTTACTTTGCAGTGTCAAACCCCATAAACACATACACAGAAGTATGCTGCAGTTTTCACTTAGTCTGTTGACACAAGCTAGTTTCTAAGACAGAAATCCAGGTAAGTTGTATATTCCTGAACAAGCCAAATTTGCTACAAAATGCTAAAAAAAGGCTTAATTAACAACCATCCATCTTACAATTGTTTCTTTTTCTAGGTCAAACATCTGAGCTGGGGTCAAAAGTCATCATCAGTCGTCATCAAGAGTCATCATGCTGATCTTTTCCACTTGTATTTTATATCATTCTCAATCTGTGTACAATAAGTAAGCTCACAGTAATTATTGTGTAATATTTATTCATATTTAGTTCAAATGTGGACACATTTAATCTGCTAATACGGTGTCAATTAAAGGCCCAACATAATTAAATATGCAATATTCTCCGCTACAATCCATGCATGCTTACTGTGCGTATACACACATATACACATCACACATAACAGCAGCCATGTGTACTGCAATAGGAGTGATGTTACCATGCAAGTGCTTAAGCAGTATAAGTCTCTGGTTTACAAAGTTAAATGAGGAGTAAAGCCACACATTTTGGCAACTGCAGTAAAGGGTAGTGGTTTCGCATTATCTTGTGAACAGGATTAAAAAAGTAATCTAATAAGATATAAAAAAATGTTTATATCTGAAACAGATTAACCCTTCATACTTTAGTGCTAAACAGTAAACAATATACTGGAAACAGAATACACAAGGCCCCAGCTCAACTGCACTTCACAGAATAGAGCAATAATCTCGAATCATTACTAGTGCAGCCCTAAACTCCAATTATGATGTAAAATCCCAAGGAAAAAACACTGCTAAATTCACAAGACTTAAAGGTACAATGGTCAAGAGAGGAATAGCAGCAACAAACACCTTCAAATCACAACACTGTTTATCCCTCCCCCTTCTCTATGAACCCGCTGATGTTGAGAACCAATTTTTTACCAATGAGCTTACATTATTGTTATACAGTTATACAATGTTTTGGTACAGAGTGTCGGGCCATCAACTGTATATTTTGAAACCCGAATTTAAGGACTATAAACACAGAGGGTGAGTCAACATGTCAGTGAGCCTTTTTCAATGATAGTCTTAACAATGTAACAATGTAACAATGTTTAACACAAAAATCTTCCCTATTGTACCTTTAAGGATGGAGGCACTGCAGATAAATTGTCCTCTTGATTTCATAATGTATCATTTATTGACTGAAGAAAAGCAGTTTTGTCAAATACAGTAAGGTGATTATTCAAACATTATTCTGGGGTGTTGATTATGGAGTTTACTGAGGCATAGACCAGGTTTTTAAGTGTGAACCCCCAAGGCACCTTGAGCAAAGGCGTTGCAAATACAGGTTACACAAACAGTAACTACACCCAACTAAAAACTTGCACACAACATATACTGTAAAAATACAACAAGCCACTCAGAAGAATAACATTTGCATGGTGGTTATTTAAATGTATGATAATACATAAATTAAATTGTGCATGTCAATCATGCCTTTGAACTATTGGCAATTGCACCCAATGTTAATTTGTTCCTATTCAAATGTCCTTTTCAAGCCAATTTGCAACTTGAGCAAGTCATAGCCAGTACATTTACAGTGTACTCCAGAATTATAGGCACCCTTAATAAATATGCACAAAAAATACTGAGAACTATTGACATAAAGAATATTTGCCAACATGTGCAGAGTAGTGTGATTTGTTAACCCTTTCAGTCCCAACCCAAATGTAATATGGGCTCAAAGACTGTGAGGTGGAGAGTGCTATATGGCACTCTTGGGGTATTACAGTAGTTATGCTTGAGTGGTATGTTTAACCATAACCATAACTGTATTTCTTAGTACCCATTACCAGACTTGTGAAGGTAAATCACCATCTACTCTTATGTATTGACAGTTATTTGTCTTTTCCCATGCTGATGGATGACAAAGGGATTTTGCATGCTTTTTACCTCATTTTTATACTTGTGAAACAGGAAGTGATGGAATTACACAATGTTCCTTTAGACTTAATTTAGTTAACTGAGATTAACTCAATTAAGTAAAATGGTACAGCCAATTTCACTTTGCTCGATTTTATTTATAATAATTGTTAGGGGTGCCAATAGTGTTGACACCTATATTTTCAGAAAAAATAACATTACTTATAAAAAACATTGAAACATGAGAGTAAATGTATTGGAATACAAGTATATTGTTTTCCCATCTGTTTCAACATACGTAACATATAGATTATTATCTGTGTTGTTTATTATATACAGACGTTTTTCTTCATTATTATTAAGGGTGCCAATAATTCAGGAGCCCACTGCACCTGTGAATTATGATTTGCTTGCAAACTGGAACAGAGAAATGCACACACAAATGCACTGACCTGCTTTAGTCTACTTTCTGAAGCTGAGTTATGCAAGCACACAAATGTGAAAAATGGAAAATATGTTTAAACTGTTACCTGGTATAAAAATATTACAGAAATTCCAGCACCATATGACACCATGAATTAAAATTCCAGCAGTGGATGTTATTATGTAGCAAAGCCTTTAATAACAATGTTGTTATACACTAATTGAATCCATCAAAAGTCTCATTCACCAAGTTATAAAGAGTGCTATAATGTAAAATGCTTCATCAATCTTCCACAGAGATCAACCCCAATTGCCCTAGCATCCAAGCGTCAAGAAATAACGCATCACTATACTGTCCTACAGTAACTAATGGGGACTAAATCTGGTGTCTACACAGTAAAGTCGTCAGTGTCGAGAAAGAAGTGTATATATGGTCCCAATTTGAGTTGGACTCATACGTACTTTGTTAGAGTTGAATTCACTCTGAACATTTTACTCTGCATAGAAAGCAAATTCCGAAGTGTGCAACATGCACCAAGCATCTGGCCAAGTCTTCTGATCTGGGAAAGTGTAGTCTGTCATGTGCAAACTAAACCAAAGGACAGCATGAGTGCTACTTTTCATTACCATCGGAATTAAATCAATAGAATTGATTTAACTTACAAGAGGACATTTGATCCCACTTAAAAATCTGCGGCACTGATATACATATACAAAAATGAAAATTCTTGTTTTGCAAAGAGCACAATTGTCAATATTTGCTTTCTTGCACAGGCACGCAAGCTACGTTTTCTCACTGCATCATATGAACATTTACACTTTTCTATATTATTATTATTATTATTATTATTATTATTATTATTAACTGCAGATGGAACAAGGAGAGAATGGTGTGCACCATACTGAGAACGCCAAACATAGGTTGGAACAGATGCGTCAAGATGATTAGCAGAGAAGTGACATAATAGATCACGCCGTCTTGCAAGGTCGAAGAATTTCACATTAGAAGGGTCCCGCAGAACACCGAAAATGTGAAAATGTCCACAGATGTGCGTGTACTTACCCCAGCGTGCTTATAAATCCATTGACAGTTCCCTCTGCATAAAGGGACACAATATCCCCGATGTGCAAAAAACTAGACATTGAATCCGACATTTTCGGTGTCTTCGAATCGAAGAGAGGACGAGAAAACTACTGCAGGTTCTTCGGTGAGTTCACCGCTGTCTTCCCCCTACATACTGTAGCAACTTCTTGAGAAGTACTACACTGTGGCTTCACAGTTGAGTTCTTCCTGGCACACTGGGTGTGTGCTTTTCATACCGCCGCGCTCAATGCAAGGTTGTACTTGAGCTCCAGAATGCAAAGTAAAAAAAATAAGCGTCTATAATTTTAGAATAAATTAAAATTAAATTAAAACAAAAACAAGTAGCAGTTTCATAGAAGTGGGCATAGAAGTTGCGGGAGCCGCAGAATTGTTGAAGTGCGTGTTGTCAGGTTAGCCGGCCACTTTAATAGTAAGCAAACCAGGAAGTATTCGTAATGCAAATAGTTAGCCTACTTAAACTGTGGCGACTGGAGAGAGTGACACGGCTCCTTGTTTTGTGGAGTACATAGGGGGCGAAACACGCTAAAGAAACCAATGTCTGATAAACAATCCGAAAGGAAGTACAGTGGAGTTATAGGATTCCAGTCGACATATGCGCAGCGATGTAAATGGGCTCTCGACAAGAGACGTAAGGAAAAGTAAAATACCAACTTCGCGCAGTGATCTAATCTTTTGACAGACCCGCATTCAGTCGGCGCTTAACCATTGACATTGATTGTACAGTAGTCGAATTGCAATGTAGCCTACAGATATCGCCGTCATCTTATAGGCTATTTGAAGTATAACGCGTTAAATGCGCACAAATATGTAAGTATGTATGCTGCTAAGTAAGCTACGTAAATGCGTAAATTTTGTGTGTGAATTTAATTGTGGAGCCAGTCTAGACTAGATTAGAAATACCTGAAAAAAAGGCAACCTTAGTTTTAAACGCTCTTTATAGGCTAATAACGGCCGAATCAATACATTGACGGAACTTAAATAATATGCGATTAGAGCGGCAAGATCATTTAAGATCATCTCTTCAAAAATAAAATATATTAGATACTTTTTGGTAAAAGTAAATAAATGGCATGACTAATTGGAAAGTGCTTAAAATATCACACTTCTTGAACAATTCTATTTGGTTTAGAACTACTTTCTACAAAAGCAACTTCTTGCTCCCGCCTAAGCAAACTGTACATACAATCTTTCCCACACCCACACAGTACACAAACTGCACATTCAGAAAAGAAAATAAATACTACTTCATTGGAATAGGCATAGTTCATAGAAAACAATCATACAAGCCAATATGTGACAACTGTCAAGCAAGTGGATCTCCACTCTACTTAAATACAGAAATAATTAGTATCCCAACGCATTCAAAGCAAGTGGAAATGAGATCTGCTTTAAAACTGCAGCTCCATTATTTACATCCATCCATCCATCCATCCATTATCTTAACCTGCTTATCCTGAACAGGGTCGCAGGGGGGCTGGAGCCTATCCCAGCATACATTGAGCGAAAGGCAGGAATACACCCTGGACAGGTCGCCAGTCCATCGCAGGGCACACACACCATTCACTCACACACACACTCATACCTATGGGCAATTTAGACTCTCCAATCAGCCTAACCTGCATGTCTTTGGACTGTGGGAGGAAACCGGAGTACCCGGAGGAAACCCACGCAGACACGGGGCGAACATGCAAACTCCGCACAGAGAGGCCCCGGCCGACGGAGATTCGAACCCAGGACCTCCTTGCTGTGAGGCGGCAGTGCTGCCCACTGCACCATCCATGCCGCCGCTCCATTATTTACAGTGGCACTTATTTAATTTTGTATTAGTTGCAGTCCATGTTGTTGCAGCACAGTAACATTACTTGCAGTGCATTTCAGCTGTTGCAAGCGACTCAGATCCAAAGCATTGGAATGCGAGTTTCAGGCCTGTTACTTTCACCCAGCAGAAAAGGAGAACAAACAAGTGGACTAGTGCTGCATGTAACCCCTCATTCAGGAAGGTTAGTGCTGGGTTGGGTCATCTAAGCCCAGATTCAGGAAGGTTAGTGCTGGGTTAGGTCATTGAACCCCAGATTCAGGAAGGTTAGTGCTGGGTTAGGTCATTGAACCCCAGATTCAGGAGGGTTAGTGCTGGGTTAGGTCATCTAAGCCCAGACTCAGGAAGGTTAGTGCTGGGTTGGGTCATCTAACCCCAGATTCAGGAGGGTTCCTGCTGGGTTGGGTCATCTAAGCCCAGATTCAGGAGGGTTAGTGCTGTGTTATATCTGCTCCAGCTCATCTGACCCAAGGCATATCAGTCTGTGGTTTTTCTGCTCAGCTGCCTCAATGCCAAGCAGAGACGTCACCCAAGTGCCAAGAACTGCACCTGTGTGTCCATGCTGTGGCAGACCAGAGAGAGAACTGCACCTGTGTGTCCATGCTGTGGCAGACCAAAGAGAGAACTGCACCTGTGTGTCCATGCTGTGGCAGACCAGAGAGAGAACTGCACCTGTGTT